>NW_026555331.1:2358052-2375535 GCF_014898055.3 Talpa occidentalis | reverse complement strand
GATGGGCCCTGATTCCATGGCTGGCATTCTTATAAGAAGAGGGAAATCTGGACACAGACACACACGGAGGGCAGAGAGCCATACAAAGAGGTAGAAATTGGCGTGCTGTATTTACAGGCCAAGGAATGCCAAGGATTTTTTTGGCAACCACGGGAAGCTAGATTGGAAAGGAAGCCTCCTTCCCTGAAGACTTTGAATGGAGGATGGCCCTGCCGACACCTTGACTGTGGACTTCTGGCCTTCAGAATGAGGCAGCATGCACTTACATTGTGGTAAGTCATCCCTGTGTGGATATCTGTTCAGCAGCTCTAGGAAACTTAACCAGAGAGTATCTAATCTTCGCCAGAACTTATGAAATAGGAATTGTTTTCCATTTAGCAGATGAGAAAGTTGAGGCTCAGAAAGAGAAATGTGTTCCTGAAGTTTCCACAACGGGCCAGATATGATTAATGTTAAAAGTGCTCAGCAAACCTGAAATCTTGTGTCTCTGCTTCCCAGTAGCCAGGGGACTGCAAACCTGGGTGCATCACCAGAGGTAATAGGGGAAGTGAGTTAAAATATTGATTCAGGAGCCCTCTTGAAGGTTACCGTGTGGTTCTCCTGGGCTGCCCGCCCACCATACTACATTTAACACTTCGCTTGGAATTTCTAAAGCAGCTCTGTTGGGTAAATGTTGCTTCTCATTATGCCCCTGTCACCAAAGAAGTGTGTCCTCAGAAGCCTGCAGTTGGGCCACTGGGGAATTTGTCACAAGGAGAGAGGGATGGGCAGGTGAGCAGGAGGTGGCTGTGGAGGAGGCTGAGTGACAGGGAACATATCCACCAGGAAAGCGGTGCCCGCCTGTCATGCACCCCACAGGGCTCCTGCTCACCTAACCTACCCTACCATCCACCACCTGGGACCACAAGCCCTGGGCTTTTGTCTTTCTGGAGCCTTCTAGAGTACTAGATCTGGAAGTTGTCCCTGAGGCATCTCATCCAGCCACCCCCACTAGGGTCCCACCATCAGCCTTGTTGCATTTGAGAACTGAGGTCTTGCCCTGAAACACATGGCATCACCCTGAAAAAGCTCTGCTCCAGATCTGGTCCCCCTTACTGGAACACACCATGTTAAGCCAGAAAGCAGACACAGGCAGGAGTTAGGCGAAGTTAGGCGAACAAGGAGCATGAGCACCTGGGGAGGTGTGGGCAGACAAGACAAGGGCCAGAGGGCGCCACATACCGGGCAATCTGCCAGTGCTGGAAACCTCACACTGGATTATACCATCAAGACCATTTTACAGATGCGCAAACCAAGCAGATGGCAAGTTTCTGAGCTTGGATGTGAACCCATTGGGCTTGCCTTTTCAAGTCCACTGCCTTCCCCTTCTGCCCGTCTACTGCTCCAGCCTTTAGCCCTTCAGACCACACCTCCCAAATATGAAACTAATTTGCAAACCAAGTGCTCAGTGCCATTGGCAAGAGCACCAGGCCTCAAGCTATTAGTTCACAGCCAAGTGCTCAGCTGGGCTGCACAGAGGCATCCAGTGGGTGTTGGCAACGCCCCCCCCCCAACTCCCCACCCAATATTTCAAGGGAGAGATTGAAGCCACTGTTTGGAGGCCGTAAGCTGATTGCTGGAAGGATTGCCATATAAACAGCAGGCAGCACAGCCTGTCACTTGGCCTCACCTTTGATTCTGAACCTAAGCTCCAGCCCCAGAGCCAGCTATTGCCAATCCCTCTCTTCCTAATGCCAGCCCAGAAGCCTAGGGTAGCTGAGTCAAGCTAGCTGAGAAAGGGTTAAACAGCCGCAGCAGGTGCAAGGGCAGAGAGAAGTTCTCCAGGGCCTCAGGCTGGGTAGACAGAAAGAGAAAGTCAGACAGTTATAAGGGAAGGATTCTTAGATCAGCCCGGGCCTCCATCCCTGCCCATGATGTGGGGTTGTGGGGTGCTGCTCCCCTGTGGCCCTCAGCATCCCTTTTGAGAAAGAGGGACTCTGGATATGGAGGCCTCCTCAGCCCCAGCCTTTCAGATTCTGGAGACCCAGCCAGCTTCCCCTGGCAAGGGCTGAGCACAGAAAGCAGCACCCCCTCACCGGCCCCAGACCCAGGTGGGGTGAGGAGGAGGAGGGGCACGGGGAGCCTGCTGGGCCACACGGGCTGAGGGCTTAGGGTTACCAGAGCCGAGGCAACACACACGTGTGTTTCAAATTTTCTTCAAGTCTTCTCAGTTGCGCGCTGCTGCTCCATCCCTCCCCAGCCTCTGTAAATCAGTTTGGATGGAGAACAGCAGACGCACTGAGGAGGGGTGGGTGTATGGGGAACAGTTGGGGCTGGGAATCATTTTGGGGTTTTTACCTGCCAGCCGCAAGCAGGCCCATCTGAGGGGAGGAGAGCAGAGATGCAGATGCAGGCCCTGTTGCTGGCAGGGGTGCTGGTCAGGGCTTGGGGGAAGGGCAGAGAGAGTCGGCTGGAGATCCAGCTGCTTTGCCTACAGAAGGCAGGGTCAGGAATCTGACCAGCCCGGGCAGCAGCTTGGTCTGGCTGAGTAGTCTTGCTGGGTTATTTCACCTCTCTAAGCCTCAGTGACTTCATCTGTGAAATGGGGCCTAGACGTGAAGATGTGAAGTTAAAATAAAATAAAATAAACCCACAGCAGATAGTCCCTTGGCATGGACTACTTTGCTCTTTGGGGGAGCGGGGTAGAAAGATGAAACAGCGCCTCTTGCATGGAGACCAGGAGGCCACAAAGCCTCCCTGGGGGGGCTGTCAACACAGCCTAACTGAGTTCACGCTCCAGTAGCAGGACATGCTCTCTGCAGCTCCTGTGTAGCCTGTGTCTGTAGGAGGCCTCCTTGTCAGAGAGTCAGAGACCCCCACATCGTGCTCCAAAGCTGCTTCTCTCCCAGTGGCCAAGCTCCCACTCGACTTGTCTTGTCCTGACCACCCCTGGCTTCTGTCCCTGGCACCAACATCCAATCTGTTCAGACACATGGAGTCACTCACTCCTTCCTCAGGGACACCCCCATTTGCAGTGTGAGGGGCTGAATTGTTCTCTCTGTACCCGTAGTCTGGGGATGCCACTCTGGACAGGGACAGAGCCACCTCCTGTTTCCAGGGTGACCCATTCTAGACCTTTATAAGGTCATACAGTCCCTTGAGAACCAGATGAAGACTGTTTCCTGCCCCCGAGAAAATGCACCCCCTACAAGACTCTGCCCATGATATCAGGGTCTCATAAACCCTATCCTCCTACTCCCAACCCTCCACCCCACCAAAGTCACCAAGTTGAGGATTCGAATCCCTTTCCTGCCAAAGGAAGTCAATCCTGGGCTTGAGAGTCCCTACTCTGAGCCCGCTGAGGGCACACAGGAGGACCACAGGGCGGGTGACCAGGCCCAGCCAACAGGGCTCAGGAATTCTGATGGCCAACCTCCAGGAAGAGCTAGCTCTTGTCCTGCCCTAGGGCTACCCTCAAATCTGAAGGCCTTCCCCTGCCCCAGACCTCAGGCAACACCCTTGATTCAACACTCCCTTCCACAGGTTCAAGCCAGAAGGCCAGGCAGAGGTATGCCTCTGCACCCTCGTTTTACAAACGGGGAAACCAAGGCTCACTGGTCCAGCCTAGGTCACAAGAGTTTTTTCAGCTCCTGTGTCTCAGGCTTTGATGTCTAAGGGCCAGAGACTCCCAATCGGCCTGGAGCAGGGGTCCTGGTCGTTGGCAGGTCAGCCAGCCGCGGGGCGGGGAGCAGCCTCCAACCTCTTCCCCACTGCTCAGCTTTTGTTAGCAATGGATGGAAAGTGGCAACTCAGAAAGCAGAGGTTTCCGGCTTGCCAGATCGTAGCCGGGAGAACAGATGGCCAATTCATCCCACCCAACTTGGCACCTTGAACAAAGGGAACAATATGTGTTTGGCTCCCTGATCTTTCCTCAGGTTCCCAGGCAGGTGACTGGAAAGTCTGATGACAAGAAAACTTCAGCTCACTTCTCTCAGGACACAAACCACAAACCGGGCCTGGCCGTTGTTCTGCCTGCTCCCTCCACCCCATCCTGCTCTCCCCCCCTCCCCCCTCCTTCAGGCCCTGTCCAGGCCCCGTGGGCAGCGGCTCCAGCAGAGCCGGTCTCCAGTGAAGATGGGTGGAGGGTGGGGACAGGGAGGAACCTACACACTGAGAATCATACCCTTTCTCTTCTTTCCCCCTCACATCAGCCTCATTGCCATCCCATTCTGCAGATGAGGAAACCAAGGCTCTGAGGGGCTGGCCAACAGGAGACATGGTCCAAAGTGGCGGAGCCAAGAGCAAGAACAGCAGCTGCTGTGTTCTGAGCACCTCCTGGAGCCAAGACACGGCCCCGCTTTTAGAGCTCAGAGAGGTGGCTCAGCCTGGATGGCTGGGCAAACACTCCCATGGAGAAGTCTGGAGATGTGGCCAAGGTTTCCTGCAGAGCAATGAGGCTGGGGAGCTAGGGGGCTCCACTGTAAACCCTGGGGACACAGAACTACAGTTGCCCGTTTCTGCGCACCTACTGTGTGCCTGGCACCAGGTAGGCCCTTTTCACAGGATTCTCTTCATGGGTTCTGTTTTGTATGGACAGTTTCTCAGATGAAAAGCTGGAGGCACAGAGAAACAATTTATCAAAGCCACACAAGCAGTTAAGGGCCCAAGCAAAGACTCTTTCCACTGCCTCAGCTCTCTCTCTCTGCCCTCCGCCCACAGCCCCAGGGAGGGTGTTAATGACACCGGGCAGGGAGAGGCAGGGGGAAGGAGTTATGCCCACAGGTGCCAGCAGGTCTCCCAGTGGTGACCAGACTCGGGCCTGGCGCCACTCTGCCCCTGCTTGTCTGTCCCCCCCCCACGTGGGATGGTGGCTGATACCCCTCTGGGGTGGGGTGGGGCCCCTGCAGATGTTTGGGCCCTCCCTGCCAAGACCCCGCCCTGGAGACCCAGAGTCTGTCTTCCAGGAACTATAGTTGTTCCCACTCTGGGATCCCTGGGTGGGGCAGGTGGGGCTTGGCCAGTCCCAGGGCTGGCTGGAAGGGCTGGAGGCTGAAGGCACCCATGTGAGGTGGCCAAGCATAAGCCTCAAGGCCCCTGCGACCTGGTCTCCTTTTTGTCTTTTTCTCTCTTTGTACGATGGGCTAGATCTTGACTCTCTTCCTCTCTGTCTCTGGGTGACTCAGGGGTCAAAGAGTTTGTGGTGTGTTGGGAAAAGCCAGGAAGGGAAGCCAGGGAACTGAGTTTTGGTTCCAATTCTACTTGGAGACCCCAGTGTGTGTACTTTGCTCTCTCTGGGTCTCTAGCTGCTAGATGTACCTGCTGGTCACAGTCTGGATTCCAACATACCCCCTAGGCCTGGGTCCAGGCCATCTCAGGCAGTGGGGAGCTCAGAAGACAGTGTTTGTCTGTTTTCTCCACACAGAGAACATCTGAAAAGCAGCTCCTAACTCTCAGTGGAAAGGGATTTAAAGAGGAAAATAAATAAAGTGTGAAAGTGCCTCTCACTGACAAGCTCAAGCCCTGTTAGCTTGGCCTCTGATCCTCCCCTGCCTCTCCATCCCCTCCGTGACTTGAGAGCCATTTCTCAACATCCCCACCCCCCCAACCCCTCCCTATATCACCCTTCTCTTTAAGCTTCTCAGGAAAGCCTGCTTCAAAACCTAGGGTTAGGTGAGGATCAAGGTGAGAATGTTGTCAACTGTAGGAAGATACCAGGAAGTGACTGAACTCCTAAAAAATGTATCACCATCATCCCTACCATCTCTACCATCTCTGCCACTGTCATCGTCATGATCAACATTATAATTATCCTCACCGCCATTACTACCACTACCATACCACCAACATCACCACCGCCATTATCACCATCACTATCACCAGCAACATTACCATGGTCTTCACCGCTATCACCTCCACCACCCACATCACTACCACCACCACCACCACCATCATCATCATCATCATCATCCCATCATTATACTAGCTTCCTTTTGCTGCTGTAACAAATGACTACAAACTTGGTACCTTAGTCTGTTTCAGCTGCTATTACAAAGTACTGCAGACTGCATGACTTGTAAGCAACATAAATTTATTTCCCACAGTTCTTAAGGCTGGAAAGCCCAGTATCAAGATATAAATTTAGTATCCAGTCGAAGGGCCTCCTTTTTACTGTACCCTCACATGGTGGCAGGGGATTAGGAGCTCAGTGGGGTCCCTTTTATGGGAACACCAATCTCATTCATGAGGGTTCTGACCTCATGACCAGTTACCTCCCAAAGACCCCACCTCCTAATACCATCACATTGGGAATTAAGATTTCAGCATTATGAGTTGGGTGGCAGGGGTTTGGGAGAAGACACAAACATTTAGATAATAACTTTTGGTGGTTTAAAGCAATGCAAAGTTATTGTGGTGCAGTTCTGGAGGTCAAAATCTGAATTGGGTCTCATCGGTCTAAAATCAAGCTATTGGCAGCACTATGTTCCTTCTAGAGATTCTAGGGGAGAATTCACTGCCTTTTTAAATCCAGTTTCTAGAAGCTTCCCATGTTCTTTGACTCATGGCCCTCTTCTGCCATCTTCAAAGTCAACAATGGCCAACCATGCTTTCTTATACTGCATTAGCCTGTATCTCTCTCTTGTTTCCTCCTTTTCCTCCTTTCACAAGAACCCTTGTGATTACAATGCATCCACCCAGGTAATCTAGGATAATCACCCTGATCTCAAGGTCAGCTAATTAGCCATCTTAATTCAAACTCGCAATATAGCATAGAATCTTCACAGACTCTAGGGGCATTATTGGACCTGTTACAACCACCATCATCATTGTCTCCATAGCTCATACCACCCCACTTCTATCACCATCACAACTGCTATCACCTCCACCATTTTCAGCAGCATCACCACCTATTATCACTATAATAGCACCACCACAACCTCTACCACCATCACCACCACTGCTACTACCAGCACCACTGCCACCACCACCACTGTTTCCTCACCACTGTCATCACCATTATTTCCAACACCATCACCCCTACCAGCACCACCTCACTGCCACTTTTCAGCTCTCAGCTCTAATGCTGCTTCCTGATAGTGGGATTCTCAGGCTATTCTGTCCAGACACAGATAGTGGCAGGCAACTCTGAAAGCAAAGACTGTCTGGTTTTTTCACTGGTGCATCTAGTGCCTGGCACAGAGGAGGCACTCAATAAGTATCTACTAAATGTGTGAATAATAAGTGGAGGTTTTTGAGCCTGTAATAAGGACTTTAGTCATGGCATGTCAAGGAGGGTGTCGCTGAAGGAATGATGTCATAGCTGAGACTGGATGGAAGAGTGGAAGTTAATGAGATGAACAAAGAAAAGTGAGGGCAAATTTGGATAGCTAGAAGGAGTGCTTCTGGCATTTTGAGAACTAATAGTAAGTAAAGGGTGGGTGCTAGAAGCCAGAGTGTGGAAGAACACAGGCAAGTGTGACCAGAGTGACAATACAAGAATGTCAAGAACATTCTTTATCCTCAAGACAATGGAAGCTTTGGGAGCTTGAAGTCTTGAGATCAGGTACATTTCTGGAAGATCACTCTAGCTCCACTGTAAATAGTGGATGGCTGGAAAGGGGGGCAGGGGAGGGGTGTGAGAGGATAGTAGCTGCTTAGGAGTCTCTTGCTATATTTTGGGAGTAAAGGTTGGAGATGGCTCTAGCTTGGACCAGAATGGTGCTTATGGGGATGGAGAGATATGGACAGAATCAGGAACTATAATAAGAGAGAAAAATCAAAAGGACTTGGGGAAATAACTTAGATTTAGAGATGAAAAGAGGATGGAGCTGAGGATACTGACTAGGTGTCTGCCTCCATAAATGGATGGGATGAGAGAGACATTGACTCCATAGCTGGATGAAGGAGGCCACTGCTGCAGGGGGCACGAGTACACCCATATTTATTACTATTATCTGGGTTCCTCAGAAGCCAACCTTGAAACGAGGATTCAAATAAAAGTCATTTACTTGGAATATGAAATAACAAAGTGGGGAAGTAAGATAGGAAACGTAAGTCAGCCACTGAGGGTGTGTTATCAAGCAAGTTACTACCACAGGGAAATGAGCTTGAGTCCTGCTGGAGAACTCTAGAATTCAGTGAAGAATACCCACTTCAGACTCATCCTACCCAAAGATGAGGACACTTGGCTTTTTATACACCAACTCTGGCTAGTCATCAGCTGGAGGCTGTTCCCAAGGAGTGTTAATTCCCTATCCCTTCTAGACTTCCACACCTAGAGATAGATAAGGCCCAGCGATGACAGAAAGCTCTTAGGCAAAAAGATTTGGGTTCTGGCAATGAAGGACAGATCTGTGGCACTGAGATGGTACTGGATGATATAGGAAGAGAACCGATGTCATCCGCTACCAATATGAGGAGGTAAAAGGATTCAAAGCCAGGTCTTTTGCATCTCAAAGTCTATGAATGGATGAGCATAAGGATGGATAACTAAATGGATGAATAGATAGCTAACCCGATGGACAGTTGATTGATGATTAGGTATGCCAAAAAAATGGATGGTTTGGCAGGCAAGCAGTGGATGGATGATGGCATTTGAGTGGTTGGGAAGATGGACAGGTAGCTAATGAATGGATACATAGATGGGGGTGGGTAGATGGAGGCTGCATGGATGGAGGATTAATGCATTGGTATATGGGTGCGTTGTTAAAGAATTGCATCCATGACTGAATGGTGGTTAGACAGAGTGGGTAGATGGATATACAAGTAGATGGCTGGGCAGTTGGGTGGGAGGTGGTATGACCAGGCTTGGGAAAAGAGAAGGGTTGTGACATACATTGCAGAACCTCAAAAGTGACCTTGGATGAAGTAAGTGCAGTTTCAATACAACTTGTCTGTCACTGATCCAGGAGGTCCCCAGTCTCTAAGTCTCTGCTGTGGTCTCATATTTATGACTAAGCACAACTGGAATGAAGTTCAGAGTATGGTGCGGGTTCAGGAAAGCCCATGAGATGGAACTAGAGGAGTAGGGTTTATCCCATTGGGTCTTGTGCCTAGAATGGCCAGAAGACAATGTCATAGGTCTGGCCCTGGCCACCCTAACGTCTGGGTCGGTGCTGGACATATTTGTGCTACTCTCCAAGCAAGACAATGATCGCCAAAGAGGAAGGCAGCTCTCACAGTTAGAGCAGCTTGGCTGAGGAAGGCTGGGAAAAGAGGCCGACATCAGGACGGGGAGCCCCATCATCTTGGCAGAGACAAGTGGAGCCCAGGGACACCCAGCTACAGCCATGCACAGCTGATGGGTTTAGCTTTGCCAAGTTTCACTGCCTGGGGCACATTTTTATAACTGAAGAATAATGAGAGGCAGGCATCCTAGCTGTGGTCTTTTCCTAGTACAGTGTGTGTCTGTGCACACACATGGTTTGCATGAGTGAACATGGATGTCATTTGTGGATCTCTATATGGGTTTGTTTGTATGTGTGTCAGGGTTTAAGCATATATGCTAGGACTCTTGGCATGTGTAAATTTGTGTTTGTTAGCATGCTTGTGTGTATTCAAGTATGTTTGAATGTGGGTAGATGTGATCATGTATGTGAGCGTATCGTGTGCCTGTTATTTTTTGTGGTGTGTGTACTTGTACATGTATAAACTTTTGCCTTTGCACGAGCATGCATGTATGTAAAAATATTCACATCTGTGAGTTTGTGTATATTCTTGCTGTTTGTATGTCTGGGTATTTGTGTATGTGTGTGTGTGTGCGTGTGTGTGTGTGTGTGTGTATACAAGTGAACCTGGATGTGCATGAGAGTGGTGCCCATTCTTTGCTCCCAGATTCATCTCTTACCCTCTCACCAAATCCTTTCATACAAACTTCAGAAGCAAAACAATTAGTAGTCTCCCAAACATTCTAGGCCATTTCGGGCCTTCATGATTTTGTGCTTCTCAGAATGCCATCCTCTTCCTTTCTGCTTGGTAAAACTCTTGTTCATCTAGTAGGTCCTAGTTTCGCACCTTCTTTACTGTCTTCAGGTCATCTCCTTGTTGCCTCTCAGACATCACTTAGCCGTGAGGTTTTTTTTCTGCTCTTCCCAGACACTGGGATTTCTTTGAGGGCAGGGTCTGTGTTTAATTCCTTTCTATATCACCAGGGTCTGCAATAAGATCTAGCATGTAATGAGATGGATGGATGGATGGATGGATGGATGGATGGATGGATGGATGGACAGGCAGATAGATGGATAGATGTGTGGATGGGTGGACAGGTGAATAGGCAGATGGGTAGTTAGACATGTGAAGGGATGAATGGATGGATGGACGGACAGAAGGGTAGATGGATGGGTAAATGACTAAATCTGGCACTTATGTTCTAGAATCCTAGTTTCCAAAGGAAGACTACTTGTTGCTCTTCCTCAGCTTTCATTTTTCTGATACAGAAGAAATAGCCTTTTTGCTTGCAGAGGTGGTCTGCTTACTCCCTCTCAACTCTGGCTCTCAGGAGGTCTGGCTCCAGATTGGCCACCTACCTTACCAAAAAGCAGATTAGGCCTGAAGAGGCATTGCTGAGTGGCTTAAGTTCGCCCCTGTTTGTGCTCAAGGCTTTCAAAGCCTGGGGAGACTGTAGAGGAGGGGCTTGACTTCAGGCCCCACTGCTAAGTGGGCAGGAATTGTGTGCCTTCCAAGCCTTGACTGCAGGCAGCTTAAGGCGGCCCTAGGAGTTTTGAGACAGGAAAATGGTGTTTTGTCTTGTTAATGCATTCACTTGGCTTTGAACTGGAGAGTAGTCAGGTGTCCCCAGACGGCTGCTTTTGAGCTAGTCAAGGGAGGGGGCAGAGCATAGTCAGGCCCCGGATTACAGAGGCCTTCCCGGGGGAAGGGGGCCTTTGATGGGGCCGGGCCTGTTGTCCAGAGTCTGCTTTGCTGGTGGCTGGAGCCCCTAATGAGGGGAAAGGGCTCCTTCTAAGGCATTCCCTTGGTCTCCCTTGGGTAGCAGGCGGACGCCTCTTTGATGTTGGAGTCCTTAAGCCAAGTGGGGACTAATTGCCACAAGGTACAGAATGTTCTGGTTGCTTGGGGGTCTGCAGCTTGCCATAGCCACCTTGGGGAGGGGGAGAAAATTCGGGAGGGTTATGAGATTGTTTTGTTGTTTTTCTTTCATGCACATAGACATACGTGCATAGTGGGAAACACACACACACACACACACACACACACACACACACACCTTACTCCATTCCAATGTTATAAACAGCTTTATGTTTGAAAACATACATTAAAAAAAACAATCAGTCCGTGCAGGCAAAGAGAAATGCAGCAGACTTGGGCAGGTGGGCAGAGACAGATTCAATTCAAATACCGATTTGGCTGCTTGTTGACTGGCCAGTCACTGAAGTCTGCTGAGCCCCAGCATCGGCCTCTGTGAGACACAAGACTCTGTCTGACACCCAGGGGGTGCTTGTGGGTATTTGTTCTGTCCTTTCATTGCATTCTCCAAACAGTTTGCTGAAAAAGCAGGACTATTTTCCTGGCGGGCCTGGAGGCAGGTAGAGAACCTGGGTGGGTGGGAAACATCAGATCACTCTGCTCTGATGGGAGGACAGGGCGAGGATGGCTCCTTTCATTTTTAATATGTGTGCCACATGGAGCCCTCTCAGAAGACGATGACCTTATTTCCCTGTGTTATGCTCTTTCCCACCCAACTGCCACTCCTTCCTCTCAGAGGTCTCTGGAGTCAGACAGCAATTTTTATTATTAAAAGAAAAAAATGTCAGCCAATTATTGTGCACTCCACCAGGTGTGGGGCAGGCGATCTGACTCCTTTATCTCTAATCATCACAGTGCACGTTCAGAGGGCCCGTCACTCCTCTGACCACTGGGGGCACCAGGTCTTGCCCAAGATCATCCTCCATTGGAACAGGGAGCCAGCTTTCACATTGCCCTGACTCTAAAGCCCAGGCGTCCCGAGCCTGCTCCAGCCCACTGGAGTCAGAGGGAAGAGGAACAGGGCGCATTGCAAGAAGATAGCGACCAGTGAGGGGGCCTGGGGGTGCAGGGGTGAGCCCGAGGTACACGTGGGGTCTCAGTACACTTCTTTTTTTTTTTTTTTTTTTTTTTTTTTTTATTTATTTATTTTTTTTTTTTAAATATTAAATTTTATTTTTATATTCCCCCATACAATTGCAAACGCCCCATTCTGACCCCAATCCTTCCCCTCCCGCCCCCCACCCCCCAAAAAGTGTCTCTGGTTCATAGTTTTTTGTTGATTTTGATTTTCACTTTCTTATATTCATTTTCCTGGTCCCTTATTTAAGTTTTCTAGATTCCTGCTATGAGTGAGACCATCCGGTATTTTTCTTTTTCTTTTTGGCTTATTTCGCTGAGCATGATCCCTTCCAGTGCCATCCATGTTGCTGCAAATTGCATGTGTTTATCTTTTTTGAATGCTGAGTAATATTCCATGGTATATATGTACCACATCTTCTTGATCCAGTCATCTATTTTTGGGCATTTGGGTTGTTTCCAAAGCTTAGCTATTGTAAACAGTGCTGCTATAAACATAGGAGTGCAGGTGCTCTTTGGAATTGATGTTTCTGTGTCCTTTGGGTAAATACCTAGGAGTGGAATTGCTGGATCATATGGAAGCTCTATGTTTAGTAGGTCCAGAAATCTCCACACAGCTCTCCATAATGGTTGGACCAGTTTGCACTCCACCAACAGTGCACAAGAGTTCCTTTTTCTCCACATCCTCGCCAACATTTGTTGTTGCTAGTTTTTTTAATATGTGCCATTCTCACTGGTGTGAGATGGTATCTCATGGTAGTTTTGATTTGCATTTCCCTGATTACAAGTGATGTTGAACATTTTTTCATATGTCTGTTGGCCATTTGCATTTCCTCTTCAGAGAAGTTTCTTTTTAGCTCTTCTGCCCATTTTTTGACTGGATTATTTTCTTTGTTGTTGCTGAGTCTCATCAGCTCTTTGCAGATTTTTGTGATCAGTCCTTTATCATTAGTGTTGGGTGCAAAAATGTTCTCCCAGTTGGTGGGGTTTCTCTTTGTTTTTGTTATTGTCTCTTTTGCTGTGCAGAAGCTCTTTAATTTGATGTAGTCCCAGCTGTTTATCTTTCTCTTCACTATCACTGCTTTGGGTGATGTGTCTGTAAAGATGTCTTTGATGTGCAAATCCCGTAGTGTTTCGCCTATATTTCCTTCTATGTATTTTATGGTTTCAGGTCTTATGTCTAGTTCTTTAATCCATTTTGAGTTGATTTTTGTGTATGGTGTGAGGTAGTGGTCAAGCTTCATTCTTTTGCATGTAGCGACCCAGTTTTCCCAGCACCATTTATTGAACAAACTTTCTTTGCTCCAATGCATAGTCTTTGCTCCTTTGTCAAAGATTAGTTGACCATAAATCTGTGGGTTTATTTCTGGATTTTCTATTCGATTCCATTGGTCTGTATGTCTGTTCTTGTTCCAATACCATGCAGTTTTGATGATTATGGCTTTGTAGTATAGTTTGAAGTCTGGGAGTGTGATGCCTCCATTTCCTTCTTTTTTTTTCAGTAGAGCTTTGGCTATTCGGGGTTTTTGGTGATTCCATATGAATTTCATCAATAATTGTTCTATTTCTTTGAAGAATGCCATTGAGATTTTGATTGGAATAGCATTGAATCTGTATATTGCTTTTGGTAGGATGGCCATTTTAATAATGTTTATTCTTCCAATCCATGAGCAGGGGATGTCTTTCCATTTCTTTGTGTCTTCTTCTATTTCTTTTAACAGTGTTTTATAGTTTTCTTTGTATAGGTCCTTTACCTCTTTTGTTAGATTTATTCCCAAATATTTGATTTTTTTTGTTTCGATAATAAAAGGGGTGGTTTTTTTGATTTCTTCTTCTTCAGATTTATTGTTTGTGTATAGGAAGGCTACTGACTTTTGCGTGTTGATTTTGTATCCTGCCACTTTACTGAATTGATTGATGAGTTGAATTAGTTTTTCTGTGGAGATTTTGGGGTTCTCTATGTATATTATCATATCATCTGCAAATAGTGATAGTTTGACTTCTTCTTTTCCTATTTGGATTCCTTGGATGTCTTTCTCTTGTCTTATTGCTCTGGCTAGGACTTCCAGTATTATATTGAAAAGCAGTGGTGAGAGTGGACATCCTTGTCTTGTTCCAGATCTTAATGGAATTGCTTTCAGCTTTTCACCATTGAGAATGATACTGGCTGTTGGCTTGTCATAGATGGCCTTTATGATGTTGAGGTATGTTCCTTGTATCCCAAGAATTTCAAGGGCTTTTATCATGAATGGGTGTTGCACTTTGTCGAAAGCTTTCTCAGCATCTATTGATATTATCATATGGTTTTTATATTTCTTTTTGTTGATGTGTTGGATAACGTTGATTGATTTTCGGATGTTAAACCATCCTTGTGCCCCTGGAATGAATCCAACTTGGTCGTGGTGAATTATCTTATGGATACATTGTTGGATTCTGATAGCTAAAATTTTATTGAGGATTTTTGCATCAGTGTTCATTAGGGAGATTGGCCTATAGTTTTCCTTTTTTGTGTTGTCCTTATTCGGTTTTGGTATTAGTGTAATATTGGCTTCATAGAACGTGTTTGGTATTGTCCCTTCCTTCTCAATTTTTTGGAAGAGTTTGTGAAGGATAGGCACTAATTCGTCTCTGAATGTTTGGTAGAATTCATTTGTAAATCCATCAGGTCCTGGGCTTTTGTTTTTGGGGAGGTTTTTAATTACCATTTCAATTTCGCTGCTTGTAATTGGTCTGTTTAGGTGTTCTATTTCTTCTTTATCTAGCTTTGGGTGATTGTAGAGTTGTAGGAATTTGTCCATCTCCTCTAGATTGTTGAACTTGTTTCCATATAACTGTTCATAGTAGTTACTGATTATTCTTTTGATTTCTGCTGTGTCCGTTGTGATTTCTCCTCTTTCATTTATGATTCTGTGTATTTGTGCTTTCTCCCTTTTTTCCTTTGTGAGCCTGGCTAGGGGTTTGTCTATTTTATTTATTTTTTCAAAGAACCAGCTCTTGGTTTCATTGATCTTTTGGATTGTTTTTTTAGTTTCAATTTCATTTATTTCTGCTTTGGTTTTTATTATTTCTTTTCTTCTACTGGTTCTGGGGTTTTTTTGTTGTTCTTTTTCTAGATCTTTGAGCTTCGAGATTAGGTTGTTTCTTTGAGTTCTTTCTTGTTTTTTGATGTGAGCTTCTATTGCTATATATTTTCCTCTTATTACTGCTTTTGCTGCATCCCATACATTTAGGATATTGGTGTCCTCCTTGTCATTCAATTCAAAGAATTTTTAATTTCTTCTTTGATCTCCTCGTTAGTCCAGTGGTCTTCCAGTAGTGTGGCTTTTAATCTCCATGAGGTAGGATAGTTCCTTGCCTTCTTTTTATGATTTATTTCTAGTTTGATGCCTTCGTGGTCAGAAAAGATGGTTGGTATGATTTCAATCTTGGTGTATCTGTTGATGTTTGTCTTGTGCCCCAGTATGTGATCGATCCTGGAGAATGATCCGTGTGCGCTTGAGAAAAATGTGTACTCCGTTTTTTTTGGGTTTAGTGTTCTATAGATGTCTGTTAAGCCCAAATGCTCTAGGTCCTTATTTAGAGCTTTAGTTTCTTTACTTATTTTTTGTCTTGTTGATCTATCCATTGTTGATAGTGGTGTGTTGAAGTCTCCCACTACATATGTGTTTTCTCTGATGTCTGTTTTCAGAGAGGACAACAGTTGTCTGATATATTTTGGTGCTCTTCGTTTGGTGAGTATATGTTAATGAGTGTTATTTCTTCTTGAAGTATTGTCCCCTTAATCATAATGTAGTGACCATTGGGGTCTCTTTTTATTTTTTTGAGTTTGAAGTCTGTTTTATCTGATATAAGTATAGCTGTTCCTGCTTTCTTTTTTGGCCCATTTGCTTGTAGGATTGTTTTCCATCCTTTGACTTTGAGCCTATTTTTATCTTTTGTAGCTAAATGTGTTTCCTGGAGACAGCAAAAGGTTGGGTTTTGTTTCTTAATCCAGGCTGCAACTCTGTGTCTTTTTATTGAAGAGTTTAGTCCATTTACATTTAGAGTTAATATTGATATGTTAGCATCTGTATTTGCCATTATGTTTGTCTTTCCTTTGATTTTATTTATTTATTCTTTTAATAACTTTTTTTTTTTTTTTGGTCTTCTTTCGTTGTTATTCGTCCCTCTGAGGTTCTGGCTTTAGGATTCCTTGTAGTATTTTTTGGAGTGGGGGTTTAGTCGCAATGAAATTCCGGAGTTTCTCTTTGTCTGGGAAGGTCCATATTCTTTCTTCATGGAGGAAAGAGAGCTTTGCGGGATAGAGTATTCTTGGTTGGCATCTGTTTTCTTGGAGTCTGTTGACTATGTCCCTCCACTCTCTCCTTGCCCGTAGTGTTTCTTCAGAGAAGTCTGATGTCAGCCTGATTGGTTTTCCTTTGAATGTTATCTGTTTCTTCCCTCTTGTCAGCTTCATTATTTTTTCCTTGTCCTGGATTTTGGGAGCTTTACTATTATGTGTCTTGCTGTGTTTTTCCTTTCGTCGTGGAAGTTTGGTGTTCTTCTTGCTTCTTGTATATCAATTTTCAGCTCCTTCTTCTCATTTGGGAAGTTCTCTTCAATTATATCCTGAATATTTTCTCTGTTCCTACATCTCTCTCCTCTCCTTCTGGAATTCCTATAACTCTTATATTTCCTTTCCTCATGGAGTCAGATAGTTCCCGAAGTCTTTCTTCATTCTTTTTCCTTCGTACTTCTCTTTCCTTTTCTGTTTTGGTTCTTTTTATTTCTGTGTCTTCAAGATACTTATTCGTTCTTCCATTTCATCTATTCTGCTTTCATTGCTTTTCCCAGAGTTCTTTAGTTCCTCCATTAATTCTTTGATCTCCTGCATTTCTCTTACTTCCCTCTTTAGGGACTCAATTTCCTTCTTCTGATCTATCACTTTTTTAATCATGGCAATTTAATTCTCTTTCTGGAAGGCTCAGAAGTTCTTCCAAGTTGCTGTCGTTGCAATCTGGGGGAGTGGTTTTCTTTTTGTGGTGTGCTTCTTTCCTGAGGAGTTTTTAGGTTGCGTGTGGTTCTTCTACTCCCTACTGTCTGTTTTCTAATTTGTCGTATGCGTTGGGACACTGTGTTGCTCGGACTGACTGACATCTTGGGTGAACTTCTCCGCTCCCCTCTGGCTCTTCCAGGAGCCATCTCTGTCTTCTGGGGAGCTTTCTGCTGGTTTTAGGCAGTTTTTACTGAAGAAATGTCCCTGTTCTCAAATGGCGAAGCGGGATTGCAGTCCCTGCGCCTCCGGTTTCAGGCACACTCTTCTGCGCACCCAGTCTGCCCCGGACGTGGGTGCCTGCTCCCTCTGTGGGCTCAGACTGCTGGTCGGAAGGGGCCTGGCGTGGAATAATTCCCGGCTGGCCACTGGGTCCTCCAGAAACCTTTGTCCTTTTCAAGCAGTCTTAAGAAAG
>NW_026555331.1:2329430-2357952 GCF_014898055.3 Talpa occidentalis | reverse complement strand
TATTGTGCATACTTGAACATGTACTATATACTGGACTTCTCCTTGCTTTGCACAAATCATGTCACTGGAGTTAGTTATCAGTCATGCCACAGGGTTGAAATTATATTACTCCTACTTTACAGAGAAGGAAAATTGAGGCTTGAGTAGCTTGCCCAAGGTCATACACTAGAGTGACTAATTTTTTTTTTAATTCACAAGTCTTACCTCCTGGGGTTATTCATGACCTCACCTCCTCATTATTAACTTAAAATGTGTTTGTTTTCTTGAAATTAAGATAGAATGATTTTAGGGAATTAGCTTTAAAAAAAAAAAACCTCCACCAAGCTAACCTTGAAATATTCAAGAGTTCCTAAAGTATAGAAAGAATGCTAAGAAGGACCTAGCAAGTCCCAAAAGAGATTGACCCCATCCATTGATCAAGACCCATGGTTACCTTGGTAAACATGAAATTTACATTGACTGTCTATTACAGGCACTGGCTCTGGGCACAGTAATCAAGAACTCATTTGAGTCTAAATCAATGGGATTATTGCCAGAGATTTGGTCCAGAACTGGGACTCTGATTTATTGACTTTCCTGTTTTAGGAAGAGTCTCATTTTTGTGAGCTTGGGAGACTCCTCAGTAAAGAGAGGGAAAGAGAAGGTCTGAGTAGAAAGGAGGTGGGAAAACGTGAATAAACACAGAAGTGGTGATTAGGAGACCTGCATTCTCTTCATTCTTCATGGTGGTTCAATTCTCTGAGAAAAGTACAATTTGGTGACTTGCTGAAATTGGCCAAAATGTATGTTTGAAAACAGACTAGAAAAGAACGTTGAATCAGCAAAGAAGGAAAATGCTAGTCAGGGAAGAAGAAAGACAATCTATTTTGTGTTCAAGGCTTTACATAACAAGGTGCCTTATTTTAATCCACCAGACAACTGGGTCAAGTTGGTGTTATAATCCCTTCTCTAGATGCCAGAAGTTTGCTAGAGGAGTTGCAAATGTTCAAGTTCACATAGGATTCCATCCAGAAATGCTGGACTGTAAAGATGGAAGCATCTCGGGGAACAAGGGTAGAGGCACACATAAGATGATGACTTCGACAGGAATGATGCCCCTTCAATGGTAAATCCCTCAGAAGAACTCAGGCAGTTGTGCCCAGAGAATGTAAGGGCCTCCACTCTTAGCAAGGACTGTTGGAGAGTGTCAGCTCCATGAAGGGGTGTATAGGAAGAAAGGATACGGTTCTGATATTGAAGCAGAGTCAGGAAATGCACCTCCCAGGTTGGCAACGTCCTCATGACAGTCACATTTGCCTCAACTAAATATAGTCAACAATAGGACACTTCGAACATGGCAGGGAGGTAAGAAAACAGGTTTCAAGAATAAACTGAGCTAAGCCTTTCCTCTGTGACTTACAAATTGCATGTTTCTTTAGGTTTAAACTGATTTAAGTGATATGAAAACCATCCAAATTAGTGGTAGTGCAGCTTGGGAGACAGCTACAAAACCCAGAAGGGAGGTAGACCAATTCTAGATTCTGGCAGACCTCCTATGCCAGCAACACCTATCTGCCTGGAACCATTGTAAATGCAAGGGAGTATTTCATGATTTGTCTGTTTGCCAATTTCAAAGCAATCTTGATGTGGAAAGTTCAAAAACACATAGAAGTATAAAGAAGTAGGTGTGTAGTGTGTGAATATTACCCATATTTCCAGCTGCCAGTAATAACCACTTTATATTGTGGTATTTTTCTCACAAGAGTTTCTTTCTGGTCTTCTATTTTTTTTAAATAAATGTGACACCTGGCTGCAGAACTATCCACTTCCCAGACTGGTTGAGACAAGGCCCATTGCATCCTATAAATATATACATTTCTAATTATAAGATGCAATAGGCTTATTAGGAAAAATATAAATTATTTCCCCTCTAAATGAAGAAAAATTAAAATTCCACTGCACAGAGAAATTTACATTGGGTAACTTCGTTCCTTTCTTCTTTCTTTACATTCCTTTAAGTTTGGTATACATTTTCACCTAATGTTGCATTCTATTTTCTCCATGTTATGACATAAAAATTTGCTCATGTTATTGCACTTTCTCCATAAACATTGTCTTTTAAGGCTACATAATATTCCTTAATAGGGGTCTTGTATAACTTTTAACTATTTTCTTTATAATGAACATCTGATTTTTGGTGTGTGACTTCATTTCTTTAAGATTGAGTCCTTCAAGAGGAATTACTAAGTGAAAGATGAATCTTTCAGCGAGTCTGACTCTTCTGTTACATGTGGCCATGCTGTCCTTTGGAAGGGGGCAGCATAGACCAGTATCAACTTGACAATGCTGTCTATTTCATTCTGTAAAAAACAAACAAAAAACTGCTGCTAATTAAATAGGTCAACAACTACAATGTTGGGACCCAAAATATCTAGTGCCTTTACTAGGCATGGCTGCGCAACATTAGCCCTTGACTCAATTTCCCCTCTCCTGTCATGACAAGTGTTCCTTAAATTTTGAGGGCGAGTTCAACTTCCTGAAGCTGGAATTATTGGTAAAAATTCCAGTTTAAGTCTTCAAGCTTCTGGTTCCTTATGTGTAGACCGGAAATAATATGTAGCTTAGAGAATCACTATGATGATTATAAAAAGAACAAAACAACATCACTTAGCCCCATGCCTGGCACTAAGCAGAGGCCTAATGACTACTCAAAAAGCCAGGAAAAGTAGCCTTATATTGCCAGATTTCTAGTGGAGGAAGCCAAAGCTTATAGTCACGGTGGCTCAGAAATGACAAAGTGAAGCCCACACCCACAGGCTGAAAGAGGGGTTTCCCACGGGCAGCTGCAGGGACGAACATGGCCTAGACATCTGTTTTATTTGGCTCACATAGTCAAAGTAAGAAAATAGGATAAAATCAAATAAAGCCAACATTTGAAATGAGATTTCACATCAATGTATGATTTCTGGGTTCTCCTGAGAAATCATTAGATCTGATGATGGGGGGGGGAGTGGGTTGAGTGGTGACTGGCCCCTTTACAAGGGCCACGCACCCCCAATTCAGGGGTTCTGCACTGGGTGCGCATTGACTGCCAGGTCCTGCCTGGCGCCCAGGTGCACTGGAGTTGGAGACGCCTGAGCTGCCTGTTCAGACTCTCAGATCCAGGGTTTCTGACTCCTGCCCCGCCGGGACACAGGCTCCTGGCTAACCTCTGCCTGTGCGTAGGTGGAGGCGAGGCGGGGAAGAGGCCCAAGAGTTGCCCACGGAGCTGGGTCCTGTTGTAGTCCAGGAATGCGCGGTACATTGTTCTCCACCAGCCGCATGCATGCGGGGTGAGCTCACCCTGGCCGGCTGCCTCTTTCCCCCAATCTCTCCAATTAAAAACATATTACCTTCCCGCTCCGCTCAGAGCAGCCCTGGGCCGCAGCTTTATTTTATAAACACATTTAGACAAGTTCAAAAAGGAATGATTCATGCTGGACCTGAGCACTTCTAAACGTGAGGGCTGCTGAGCATTTTCCCGGAGAAAGCATCCTGAGCCGGACCAGGCCAGGCCCTCGGGGGTATCATCTGTCCTCTCCAAGGCCCAGGATTACCTGTCCGCAGCTGGAAGGACTTACCCACAAGGTCACCTTTCGGCACCCCCAGCCCAGCCCCAGTCAGGGTCTGTGCCCAGACCCAGCCACCACCGGTCCTAGAAGAGAAGGTGGCTCAGTCCCTCCTCCCCCTCACCCAGACTTCCTCTATCCCTTCCCCCACTCCCCCTTTCCTCTCCAGTTTCTTCTGTGGCTCCCTGGCCCCTGCAGGCTTCCAGGCCCACCTCCCCACCCCTGGGATTTGAATTACCCCTTCCATGCACTCAGCAGGGTCTGTCTTGTTTCTCTCCATAATGTCTAACTCAGTGGTCACCTTTCCTAGCACCCACAATTTGGGGCACCTGGGACAGGTATCTGAATAACAGTAATAATGATAATAAGGTTATAATGCATAATAATAATGACAAACATTGACAAACATTGCCAGACACCATGCTGAGTAATTTACATATATTCTTTCATTTAATTCTCGTCAGAGCTCAATGAAGTACCTGCTGTTGGATATCAACCCATTTCACAGATGAGGAAATTGAGGTTTCAGTTCAGCTCTACCCTGGGAACCTATCTTAACTGTCAGAAATGGAAGCACCATCCAGTGGTTTTGTCACCTGATTTTACAGATGGGGAAACTGAGGCCCAGTGAGGGAGGAGCCACTTTCCCCAAGATGGTGTGAGTCTGGAGCAAACGTAGCTGGAGCTCCCCCAACCCTTTAGTCCACCACACCATCCCTGACTCATACCAGGAGTTGGTGAAATGTCGAATAAATGCTTGATGATAGCAATGTTTTTATGGAACTCCCTGCTTGGACATAATTACTGTGACAGTGTCTTACTGGTATCTGCAAGGCCAGTGCCCTGCTACAGACCCTAGAAGGGTCCATCCGTATTTGTTGAAGAAATGAAATGGCCTCTTATTGTGCCTTTAGCCACTGCAGCTGAACCCTTGGTTTTTTATCATCACTGGGTTTTTTTGTCTTCTCTCCTCCACTGGAGGGCGAGGATGGGATCTTCTCCCTCCTTATAGGGAGGTCATGAACACCCACTCACTTATTCTACCCTCATCATGAAGTGTTGGGCGCCGACTAGGTACTGGGCACTGTGCCAGGTGCTGGCCAAGTGCTGTGATACAGCGGCAGGTCCAAGCAGGACCTGTCCCATGAGGTGCTGCTATAGCCCCTACAGTGGCCCTTACTGCTTCTACCTACCGTGCTGGTGATGGGCAGGGCTTCTATACTTGGGGAGAGTCTGAGATAAGACAATTTTCCAAAGTCCTTGGTCTTTTCTACCCATCCTTTGTTGTTTCTCCTCAAGCCATTGGGTTCCATGGTGTCAATCCCCAGGAGCAGGGGGATTCCAGTCATTGTTTGCCTATTCATTTAGTCACTTGACAGACATTTATTGAGTACTTACTGGATGCTAAGTCCCATTGTTGTAAGAAATATCCTATCCTCAGTATCATCCTTGCTAGAAATGTCTGTATTAGAAAGCTTTTGGGCCAAGTGATCAAATGTGGATTGACTCAGGCCAAGGGGCAACTTATTGTGACCTGTCACCAAACATAGTCATGGTTTTGGCACTGCTGAGAGTCTTCTTTATATCTCTTCTCTTTGCCTATTGGTTCCTTTGCTCCTTCTCAGGATTAATATTTTTCCCCCAGATCAAAGACATGAGCACCCTCAATACCTGGGCTGACATATTCCCAGCTTCACCTTGTAGCTCTAAGAAGAAAATTCCCAGGGAGGTGGAAAACAAAAAAGAGACAGCTTTTCAGATGACATAACAGAGTTGACTATAAGAATGCAATTTCTTTGATGTTCTTTTGGTTTCCAACTTCTTGGTAAATTTCATCTTGATTCCTAGGTTTTTAGTCTTCTCGCCTTCACTGGAGGGCAAGGATAGTTTATGGACAGTTATACAGTAAAGCAAATGTGTTAAATTTGGGGGGGGGCGTCATAGTGTTTTTTTTTTTTTCATTGGGAACGTTTTTTGAGAGGTTTCATAGAATTCAGAGGTAGGAAGTAATGAGTTACCGCAAGGAAGGACCCCAGAATGCCAAGGGGGCCATTAGCATTTGAAGTTCACAGAGAACCTTCTCCTCAAAGCACCACTCTTTGTGACTCCCTCAGCTGCTAGCCTCTGTAGTTCTAAAACCACCAGTTAGGCTCCGAATTTCGAATTTATGGGTGAACAATTATAATGACCTGTGTCAACCTGTACCAACTGGCTGGCTGGGAGGTATTGTCCCATTGCCTGGATATGATAAGTCTTATCAGAGCCTTCAGATGGTGGACAAGGTAAATGTTGCTAGAAAACTTGAGAAGTCAGGCCATGGAGGGGAGGGCACTGGCTGGCAGGGAGCACCCCTGATTTCTGATGAAAACTCTTCCATTGTAAAAATCAAGGTTCCCTGTCTTCACAGGAAATCATTGATTTAGACAAATTAGGAGGCATAAGAGAGTTAGAATTGGCTGTCAGTCTTTGTTTACACCTCCTAGTTCTATAACCTTGAACATATCACTCTCCCCCTCTGAACCTCAGTTTCCTTATTTGCAAAAAGGAGGCAATAATGCTTCCCTTGTGAGGGATGATGTGAGAATTGAATACATACAACATCTTAGGTGACTGGAGCACCTAAGTGCTCAATAGTGCAAATTTATTTTTTTCTCCTCAAGAATTTTGTTTATGGCAGTGAAATGGCATTCGTATCTCAAACAATTAGGTTTTAGGATTCTCTAACTCAAATGCCTTCAGAAGACTGACAGTGATGTAAATGAGTTAAAAGGGTATAAGAAAGACAAAGCAAAGGAACTAACACTTGAGGAAGTAGGGAATGGTGGAGACTGAGGCATTTAGGCTAGCAGATGCCTTCTTGTAGGGTGCAACCACTACCGTTCAACCCAAGTTCTGCCATTCAGGAATGTGGGTTCCATGTTGCTAGATCTTTGGAGTTTTAAGGAAAATTTAGCAACTTAGATTTTCATGTGAAATTTTCTAACTTTCAAATGTAGTCATGCATTGCTTAATGATGTTTCATCAGCAATAGACCACATATATGACAGTAGTCCTAATAGATCCCTGGGCTATGCCATACAGCCTAGATGTGTAGTAGTATCCTACACCAGGTAGGTTTGTGTAATTACACTCTATGATGTTCCCATAATGGCAAAATCACCTAACAACCCATTCCTCAGAATGTATCCCCATCAATAAACAACACTTGAATGTATAGACATTTGTTCAGATTTTTTTAAATGAATAACATCAAGAGAATAAAAAGACAAGTCACAGACTGGGAAAAACTATTTTCAAAAGACATATCTAATAAAGTACTCTTACCGTTCAATCATAAGGAAATGAACAACCCAATTAAATAACTAGGAAAGAGCTGAACAGGTATCTCACCAAAGATGATATGTAGATGGGAAATAAGCTTTATGAAAAGATGCCCAACATCTATGTCATTAAGGAATTGCAAATTAAAATGATAATGAGACACCACTAAATGTCTTTTAGGATACCTGAAGTCCCACATAGGGGCAGCACCAAGTGCTAGAGAGGGTGTGAGGAACTCTCATTCATCACTGGTGGGGATGCAAAATAGCACAGTCACTTTGAAAGACAAATGTGGTGGCTTCTTACAAAACTATATGTACTCTTACCACACTTACCTAAATGCAGTCAAGTATTACATCTTCACTAAAGCCTGCACAGGGATATTTATAGCAGCATTATTCATAGTTGCCAAAACCTGGAAGCAACCAAGATGTCCCTCTGTCAGTGGATAAACAAACTGCGGTACATCCAAACAATGGATTATTATTGAGTGTAAAGAGAAACAAACCATCAAGCCACAGAAAGACCTGGAGGAACCATAAGTGAATACTGCCAAGTGAAAGAAGCCAATCTGAAATGTTTCTGTCTTATGATTACCGTGTCGTTCCAACCACATGACATTCTAGAAAAGACAAAACTATGGAGCCAGTATCAAGTTCAGGGATTGCCAGGGACTGAAGGAGGGAAGGATGAATAGGCTGAGTTTGGAGGATTTCTAGGGCAGTGAGATTATTCTGCATAATATTATAATTGTAGATACATGTCATCATATATTTCTCAAGACCCCTAGAATGTCAATACCAGGAGTGACCCCTAATGTAAACTATGGACTCTGAAATTAAGTATCTATGAAAGTTCATCGATTATTACTAATGTGGCCCTCTGATGGATGATGGAGATAGTGGGGACATTGTAATTGTATGGGGTAAGAGAGCTTATGGAAACTGTTCATTTTGCTCATTTTGGCTATGAATCTAAAGCCTATTAATTAAAAACAAATCAATGGACCAGGCTCAACCCTATGCTTGAGCATCCAGGATTTGCTAGCCCGGGATCCCTGAGAAACTGACATCACCTTTCAAACCTAAGCACCACTTAGTTTCAAAATTTTTCTTTCCCACCAAATGCACAATTAGGTAAGAATGTTTACATACTCCCTCGCCCTCAGAGATGCCTGGACCTGCCTATCAGATGTCCTGATTGGCATGAAAAACAGAAGTAGCCATAAGGAGGTGAAAGTGTTCTAAGCCATGGGCCAGGTAGCATGTCTGGGATTTGGTGGCAGTCCTGGGGCTTTCTGGAATAAAGAACAGTTCAAGACTTGCTGCCTTTTGAACCCTTAAGTGTCTAGGCTGGAATATCCATGATAATTAAGATAATAGTGAGTTGGGTTACCCAGGACAAGCAGGGACAGGAGGTCTGGTCCTGCTACCTGGAACCCCATGGAGAGAGTGGTATCTGGTAGCTCATGGTGTGTGTGTGTGTGTGTGTGTGTGTGTGTGTGTGTGTTGGTGGGGTTGTGCTGCCCAGGGAACCAACAAGAAGCTGACTTGAAGGTTTTATAGGACTCTAAGCAGAGACCAACAAATTCAATTCCCTAAACCCTGAGTTCCTTCTCCCTGGATCTCAAATCACACACACACACACACACACACACACACACACACACTACTTCAGCCAGGTCAAGGGCAACACCCATAGTCACAAATCATGTTGATAGGATGTACTTTTTAAAATTCTTTGCTTCATACTTTCATTTTTATAATTTTTTTCATTAAGGTAACATTGGTTTACACTATTTTATATGATTCAGAAGTGTAGGATCCCACCTCTTCAGGGGTGTGTTACCCTACCACACTCACCACTAAGGCACTCAGAGACCACCAATTTAGCCCACTGTGTCCTCTCTCCCTGCCTCACTGCCCCCTTTTATCCCCCACCCACCACATCTATAGCCTCAGTTTTATAGTCAGATTTCTAGGGTTTGTTTGGTTTGATTTTGTCTGACTTTGTTTTGATTCTCTCTGTTTCACATATGAGCATCTTTTTCTTTCTGACTTATTTCATGTAATCCCTTCAGTTCCATCCATGTTGTCACAAACGGCAAGATTTTATTTGTAGGATGTGATGAGAATAATCTGTCTCCCAGAGACCCATAACCCCAGTGTAACCAAAAGGACAGTATCAGACAGATTCTAACAGGGGAAGCCTACAAAATTCCTAACCAACCCTACCGGAAACTGTCAAAGATATCAAAAACTAGGAAAGCCTCAGAAACCATCACAGCTAAGAAGAGGCTAAGAAGACAGAAACTACCTAAATGTTAGGTGGTATCCTGGATGGAAACCTGGAACAGAAGAAGGACCCAAGGTACAAGCAAAAGAAATCTAATAAACTTTAGACGTTAATGTAAGATGTCATAGGGAGGTTGTACAGGCAGGGAGAAACGTAATAGCAGTCTCTGTATTGTTTGTTCAGTTTTTCTGTAAATCTAAAACTGTTCTAAAAAATAAAGGTTATGGAAACAACCCAAATGCCCCAAAATAGATGACTGGATCAAGAAGATCAAGTTTCTTGATCAAGAAGATCAAGTTTCATACCAGTTAACTGTTATTTAAAAATTGTGGCATATATACACAATGGAATATTATTCAGCAATCAAAAAAGATAAACTCATGCCATTCACAGCAAAGTAGATGGAACTAGAAGGAACTATGCTCAGTGAAATAAGCCCGAAGGGAAAAGAAAAAATACCAGATGGTTTCACTTATAGCAGGAATATAGGGAAACCAAAAAAGACATCAGTGTAAAAAAAAATAACAGTACAAAACACAACAAAGCAAAATGGATAATTATAAATGAGAGACATCCTGCAGGGGAGGAGGAGGGAGAGGGATCAGAGGGAGGAGCACAAGGGACTGAGGTGATGGTACACGGGTGCATTGGTGACGGAAACTCTATGGGGACTACACCTGAGAGGGTGGGGGGAAGCAAATATTTTAAAATGAACAATGATGTAAAAAAATAAAAATGAGAAAAAATATATAAAAAACTAAAAAATAAAGGTTATTAATTGAATACATTTTATTCATGGAAAAAATCACACACATACAAGAGGACTTTGAATCTGGTGGCTTGGTTTCTCGTGCTGGCTGGAATACAACATTTTGTTTTAAAGATTTATTTATTTATGCATACAAGAGCTGGAGTACAGGCCAGAGATGCAGGGTGTGAGAGGACTCACCAGAGACAGAGGACTCACTCAACAGAACAGGCAGACTGACTGAAATACTCTGCTGAGAGGAGCAGCGGGTGAGACTGGAGAGGTCTGCTGCACCATGTGGGTTGTTCCCTGGCCGGCCGGGGCATCGAACTCATGCTGCAGAGGCTTCGGATTGCTTCACAGTGCGGTGCTTAACCCCTTGCATCTTCATCTTCAGTGGAGGGCTAAGACTATTTTTCAACTCATTGTGTTGTTTGGAGAAGGAAAGATTACCCGTGAAGTTTTTGCCACAAAGCCTGGCACATCTATAGCATTCACGAAGTGTTAAGTAGTATTATAGACCAATATTCACATATATGTGTGCTGAAGTTATTACAGAGGTAGGATTTGTTTTTATTCTATTTTATTATATTTTTAAAAGGAAAAACTGTCATTAAAAAGTTACCAGCCAGTTCTGTTGCTAGCAGAAAGTTTTCTGTGTTGTGTTCAGACCAAAAGCACTTGAATTATCTTCCTAATTATATGGATGCCAGACAAACGACACTGGGGTCTGAGTTTGGGCCTTGGTGGAAGTAGCTATTTGTCTTTTCTGGAACCTGGGACCTTTGCTTCTTAGTGGTCTTGGTTTCCCCTGCCTGCCCCATCTTCCTGCATTCGTTGTGTTGGAGGCTCACTGGGAGGGAGGTGAGATAATCTGTAAGCAGGTCAAAAGGAATTCTGGAAGGAAAGGGATTGAGATCCCAATGCTCAACTTGGAGTCAAAGCTCTGAGAAGGCCTCTGAGGGGCAGGGGCCCTTGATCAGAAGTCCCCCATATAGAAAGAGGTTCTAGCCTGGGAATCAGAACTGACCCTGCAGTGGATAGGGCAAACAGTAGTGTCAATTCTGAGCATGACCCTTCTTGGTCCAGCCCCTGGCATCATCTCCTATAATGGAGCACACCATCAGAAGACAGGACTGCCTGTCCCATCCACACTGAGAAATGCTAATGCAAGAGGCCCAAGCTACTGAAGCTACTAAAGCAGCAGACGAAACCACCGCACTCCTGGTTTCCCATGTGGTGAGTGGTAGCATCTGCCCTACTTCTGGGATGAGAGGTACTTTGCACCAGAGTCTCCCTGTTTCCACAGCAACACCATGTGGTGAGTGCTGTAGCTGGGCCGTGGTCAGATTTCCCCATTACCTCTCCTAGAAAATAGTAACAAGCTCTCAACCCCTGGACCGAATAGAACCTTGATCAGCAAAGGACCCTGGGGGGTGATAACTTATTCAGTAGAAGATTTAAAATTTGCTCATTAAGAGAAACGTCACCTTATTTTGTGCCTCGAGCTGGAGAAATTGACACACTGATTACCTGCATAACATCCGTATTCACAGACACTTAGCACATTCATCAATATGCATATGTTATACATACACACAGAGATATACATACACTTACACACCTCTACACACACGTACACACATACACATCTATGCACGCATACATGCAATCTAAATGCACACAGAAGTGCACACATATACATGCACGTGCGTGCAGAGATTTATAGACACAGACATACACACACACACATATTCACAGAGACGTGCACAGATATGTGCAGACATACACACATATACATGTACACATGCAGATCTGTTGCCACAGATGCAGACATGTGCTGCCCACACCGCTTATTGACTTGGCAAGAGAAGTTCTTGCCTTTTTTGCCCTTAGCTTTTCTTCCCAAGTCTTGAATTCTAGGAAAGGAGGTGTAGCTAGGGGGTGGGGGATGGGAAGGAACAGGGGAGGGGCAGACCATGTGGAGGGAAGCTAATTTGTTTCTGCAGTCGACAGATGGAGAGAGGACAAATTACACAGTGGGTATTAAAACTCCTTTTTAAATTCAGCAATATTTGCAAACTGATCTGAGCCCCCCAGAAGCAATAAGAAAGAACATGCAATCTGAGGTCCAATTCCAATCTTCCTGAAAGGTGGGGTTATTTAAAAATCTTTACAGCGTGCCTGGCTTGGAATGCCAATGTCCCCAAGTAAATTTTGGCCGCAACCTGATTATGGCCCCTAGGAAAAAATTATAGTTACAGCATGACAGAACACAGAATTTTCTGTCACAAATAGATGTGAGAACTTTTGGATGTCATTCTAAAAAGATTACATTGAAGGCTTATACCAAGAACAGCTATTGGGTTTTTGTCATTGTAAAAACAGTCTATGTTTGTTGTAGAAGACTAAGAAATGTGCAGAGTAAAAACTCCTCCACCCAGGGAGAATCGGGTGTTATTTTAAATAAATATTTATAAATATTGTTAACATTTGAGTATATATACACCCAGTAGATAGACATCTATGTGTAAATATAGCTATAGCTAGCTATACACTGGCAAATTTTGTTTTTTAACCTGCTTTTGCACTTCAAACAGATGCTAAGCATTTTCTCATGGTTTTTAATATCACTTTAAGTAAGCAGATGAACATCTCTGTGAGCACAGCGCACCGATCTTCTAAAGACTTGAGAATACTGGGGAGAGAGAACCAAGCGGTTGCCCTACTCCCCCGCCACCCCACCCCCCACCAGAGGAGAGGCCTGCCGCCGTGAACTCGAATGTGCCACATCCTCAGACGGACCATGAGTGCACATCTGGAGGAATGGTTACAAAGATTAATGTCATGCTCAGTGTCAGAATTCCCCCTGACATTTCCTCAGTTTATCCAAACAATTTAGGGGATCCCTCTGGGGATTAGGAACCACACTCCACAGTGAGAGACCGACACTTAACCTCTTGTATTCTCGTTTCCCTGGAGACACCCAGGCAAGTTTTATTCTTTAATTGCTAAAACAATGAGGTCGTGTACAGAACCAATACAGCCAGAGCTTGACATAGTTTAAAGCCAGAATGTAAAAAAGAAAATCTGGACTCCCTGGGCTGATGGGAATTAGAATATATTGCAGCCAATTTGAGAGCCAGTAGAAAATAGAAACTAAATGACAAAGAAATGGCTTTGAAACCCTTATCTGTATTAAACAGGAGCTTGGCCCAGATGAAGTACTTCAGTGACTCAGGGAGTATTTTGTTACCATTTCCAAACCTCCACCCCCCACTCTTTGAGATGTAGTTGAGTTTCATACCAGTTAACTGTTATTTAAAAATTGTTTCTCTTTATGGATAATGCATGCTTTGTAACTAATGTGTCTTCCATATTGCTTTGGCTGCCAGGCGGCTCAGGAACTCAAAGAACTGCCTAGGTTTTGTAGATCTATGTCGTAATATTCCCTCTGGTTTTGATTTTCCTCCCTGATCCTGGCTTTTATCTACTTAGATTTTTGTTTTATTGCATGTATTTCTTGTAAGCCACCTCAATTCTTTTGTTAGATAGATTGGTAGATCAAAACAACTTGGATTTGTGGTTTAGTTTAAGAAGAAATGAACATTTCGCTTTGGTTTTGGAGTTCAGCAAATTAGTGTGATTAGCTCTGATTTGAGGTTTACAGTTCTATTATGTTAAAGTCCTTGGTATTTAATACATCAAAGGCCTGAGGGCTTGCACTTAACCTCCTGCGTGTTAACACTACACAGTGCACTGCATGTCTGTTTCCGATGATTCTGGGGTACAAAGCTCTTTGAGATTCTATCTGGGAGTCTTGCTGCCCTTTAGACATGGTGGCACAAATGTGTGAGCACCAACTTTCAAACACAGATGCAAAGAGAAGTCTAGAAAGGACAGTGACCACACTCACTGACATTTCCCTGCATTTGGGTTTCTATAGAGCTGAAGACCCAAGTCTGTACAAGAGGGCACACAACATCCTTTGCTCCATGTTATATCTGCCATGAGTACAATTCCAGAATCATCTACCACTGCAACATGGAGAGGTTCTGGCCTCTTTCACCTGTGTATCTTTTTGAGGTCAGGAGTCTTCCCAGTAAGGAGTTGGAAAAAATCTGGCTCATGAGGGAGCAGTCTTCCCAAGGAAGAAGAAAGATCAGAAGCACAGCCACAGCTTAGGGCTGGATTCCAGGTCTTCATTCTCCATGCTGACCCTGGTGGATCCTCCAGGGGTCCTCCAGATTCCATCAAAGATCCCTACTTCATGCTGATGTCTAGACAGACGCTATTTGTGGGTTAGACCTGCCACCTGGGTTCTGGGTGCTGCTAGACACTTGCTCATTTCTGACCTTGCAAACCCCTTACCATCACCATGTTCTCCCTTTCTCCAAACCCATAGACGTGAAGGAGACTAGGAGGGGAGGGGAGAGAAGGGCAGGGGAGGGAAGGGCAGGGGAGGGGAGGGGAGGGGAAGGGAGGGAGGGGAGGGGAGGAATTCCAATATATCTTAGACCTCCACTACTTTTCAAAGACCATGTTTGCCGTTTACCAGTATCGTCAGTTGTGACCTTGAGCGAGTGACTTCCTCTCTCCGAGCTGCAGCTCCCTCTTCTGAAATTGGAAGCGCCTTGTTTTCCATGGAGTTAACGAGCTTAAGTTTTAGGATTCCACTGTTGGCACAGGTCCCCTCTAAAGCCTAAGAAGGACCCCTGGCAATGTGTTCACATGTTTTGGTAAAATTGAAAAAGTTCAAACTTTTCTTTATCTTTCTGTATTAGTCACAATTGGTTAAGGGTTACTGTCTCTTTCTCCTTGATTTCCTCTCTGTCTCTGACACTGGACATGGTTATTTGTTGGGTTGGGTGAAGGTGAAGATGCGTGGGCTACATTTGCCCTGTTTCCTGGAATGGCTTCTTAGGGTAAGAATGACTTCCAAAAATATTCCTACCTCCCCTTGAGTACTCCTACCGCCTAAGACCAAGAGTCATGGCATGAAACTGCAAGGTCAGAGCCTATCCCCAACGAGGAACGTTCCCTAGAGTTCTTTGCATTAGAACTACAGGAGGAGTGGGGGAGAAACAAAGGTTGAAAAGCATGAAGCCAGAAGCTGGTCTGCAGAAAACACTTCCAATCATTAACCATATAAAATTATAAGCAGGAGACTTGGTTTTTGTTGCTCTCTAATTGAAACATAAATCCTCTTTTCTCAGAAACATGCTCGGAAAGGCAGCCTATACAGTTATAAACTCACCATTCTTTTTCTCTTTTCAGTGGGAACCTTGTGAAATATTGAATGTGTTTGTAGTAGAGCTACAGGCAGCTGGTATCATCCTGTGTGAATTTGCATGTTTTTGCATTTCAGCTCTCAAGGAAGAAGTAAATTTTCCCCAACCATGCTCAAAAAAAGGGAATTATCTTTCTATTATTTCCAAAGGAAATAATATTACATCCTTGTCATATGAAATGATGATCAAATACACAGCCCAAAATGTGGGAATGAAAGTATTATAGAGGAGACAGGCATAGTTTCTTTTTTTTTTAAGATTTATTTTATTTATGTATCCAAGAACTGGGGTATAGGACAGAGGTTGCGGGAGGGGGGATGAGAGGATTCACCAGAGAGAATGGGGAGCAGAACAGGCAGATTGACTGAAATATGCTGCTGAGGGAAGCAGTGGGTGAGACAGGAGAGGTCTATTGCACCATATGGGTCACCTCCATGGCCTGGGATTGAACTCGCGCTGCAGTGGCTGCTGATAGGTTCATTTTGCTGAGACTTAACCCCTTGCACCCCCAGGGAGGCCCTACAAATGTAATTTCTAAGTCAAAAATAGTAAGTAAATTTTCTAACCTTCACCATGTTTTTGTTATCTGTCAGTTTTTTAAATATAGCTGTAATTTCTTTTCTTACAGTACGTAAATATTAACTTTGGCACCTAATTTTTATTTGTAATTTTATAAGCTTCAGGTTCCTCTAAATCTGGATGCATTTCTGAAAATTGGCATAGTTACACCTAATTGGCAAGCAGACAGGAGATGTTCATATCAGATTTGTATAAGTGGCTCCCCTGGCCCAGAATTGGGCTGTTTATAGATAAGTTATTGTTATGATTGTTATCTCAAGGGCTACTGCAGGGAACTTTTGTTTTTGTTCTTAGGTTTATTGTTGTTGCTAGGGAACTGGGAAACCCTTTAGTACTTGTCAGAGTGTATTAACTTTCAGAGCCACATGCCTACCTGGAAATAGCAGACCTCAGTGCTTAGCTTTGCTTGGCATCTAGTTTTGTGCCCAGTCTTCGTCCTTCATTTTTTCGAGAAACGTTCCTTTCTCCCCATAGCTGTGTGGTTCTAGGAGAAAATGATGTTTTGCCAGGGAATCTCCCTATTTGGCTATAGTGACAAACCCAAACTAAACCATCATTGTTCTTTTTTAAGACTTTTGAGTTTGAGACTAGAGAGGGAGCAAATCACAGGCCTTCTATGGTAGACCATAGGGAATATGTTCCTGGGAGTTGCTGGACCTATCTGATAGAGTAAATTCAGAAAGTAGGAAAAAAGAGGCATGGATGGGGTAGGGCACTCAGCTCTGTTTTTGAGGTCTCTGAGGGCCAGATGCTGTCTTACCTTCCACAGTAACATGGCTCATCTAATTGTTCGCCATTGTTTCCTGAGGTAGTTTGACTTAGTTTTCAGACAGGACTTGTGTCAACCTACACCCTAGGAATATAGGTGAGCTGGAGAAATATAGGGCCTTACAAAATTAAAACTCATCGTTGAATCCTCTTTATCCCTGATAACATCAAAGTGAATTTCTGCTATAATAGAAGATAAAGAAATCCTTGTTGGAGTAAAATAACATCATCTGGAGTCTCTATAGTTTTCAATGAAAATTTTATAGTTTTCAATCAAAACTCACTATACCAACAACAGGACCATGACCCATATGTGAACCAGATATTGGGATTATCAGACACAGTATTTAAAAAGTGATATTAATGTCATCAAGAAAAGAAATGACAAGAGGAACATTTATACCAGAAAACTAAAATCTTTTAAAAAAGAATCCAGGAAAAATTCTAGAAATAAAAAATAAAGTAATTGATATTGAGAATATAGGAAAAGATTTTAACATTAGCCTAGACAGAGCTGAAGAAAAGCTTAGTGACTTGAAAGATAGGTCCATAGAAAATATCCACATCCAAGCATGAATATTAAAAGAATGAAAATCCAGAAAAAGAACATAAACACATATGAAAATGGTGAAAAGTCTCACCCACATGTAATTGTAACTTTAAGAGTGTAGAAGTGAGAAAAATATGACAGAAGTGATTCTTTATGGAGATAGTGACTGAGCATTTTTAAAAGCTGATGAAAATGGCAGGATTCATTGCAACCTCAGGAAGGATAAATACAAGGAAAATACACCTTGGTACATCACACAAAAAACCCTGCTGAAATTATAGACAAGAAATGTTAAAAACCGGCAGGATGAAAATGACACTTTACCATGAAAGAAGCAAAAGGAGGTGGAAATAGAAATTATATAAACCAGAAGATAATGGAATAATGTGGTGAGTGCTGGAAGGAAGATATCACCAGCATGGCATTAATACCTAGTGAAAACATTCTGCAAAAATCAAGCCTAAGAACATTCCCAGATTAACAATTGATAATTTGTCATCTAAAGACTTGTACTACAAGAAATACTCAAGGAGTTTTTTAAGGAAAAGAAGTATCATCCCTGAAAGTTGTACAGAAATTCAAGAAGAGGTGGCAAGCAGATGAAGGGATAAATCTAGATGAAATTTGTGTAAAGTAATGACAACAGTAATGTCTTGTGGGATATAAGACATACATAAAATCAATACATTTGATAGCAATTATATGCAAATTCAAAGAGAATAGAATTAAACTTAATTTGATTTAAGTAAATTACAATTGAGGTATTTTATTTTTATTGTGCATAAGTGGTGAAAATATTGACTTATATTAGGCTTTAAATAAGTCATGATTGCCTATGGTAATTGCTAAGAAAATTCTTAAAAGAATAGCACTAGAATGTAAACTAATAAAATAACAAAGTATAAAACTTTAAGAGCAATGAAAATAACAGATAAATCTAAAAGGAGGCAAGAAAAGGACTATAGAACAGAAGGGACAAATGGAAAATTAATAATATGGCATATCTATATATGGGTAACTACACTAAGGGTTAATGAACTAAATATTCCAATTTAAAAACCTTGATCATCAAACTAGGTTTAAGAAAAGGAAAAAAAATAACTATATGCTCTTACAAGAGGCTTCTTTTAAATGTAAGGACTGGGAAATGTTGATTGAGTTAAAGGATAGAAAGAGGTGGGCCATGTAGATGTCACTAGACTATGTTATCAACAGAGATTTTAAGGCAGGAACCACTAACAGAGATTTTTTTTTTTATAATAATGAGAAAATACAACATTCCACTGGTGACCCAATACTTTTCAATACATTTGCATCTAGTAACTTCAAAACCAAAATCTCACAAACCTAACAGGAGAAAGGCAAATCTAAAACCACAGTAGGAGGTCCTAACAGATTTCTTTTTTTTTTAAGCTTTATTTATTTATTCATACAAGAACTGGGGTACAGGCCAGAGGTGTGGGGATGAGAGGACTCACCAGAGACTGAGCAGGAACAGAAGAGGCAGACTAACTGAAATGCACTGCTGAGGGGAGCAGCAGGCGAAGACAGGAGAGGTCTGCTGCGCCATGTGGGTCAGCTCCCTGGCCGGGGATCGAACTTGTGCTGCAGTGGCTGTGCATAGCTTCATGGTCTGAGAATTATCCCCTTGCACCTACAGATCAAAAAAGGCCACAAAGAGAGAAGGGAGAGTTGAATAACAGTAATGAGTTCGACTGATCTGGTGTTGATAGAAGCTGCCAGAAACATCTTACTTTCCTGCTTCTGATTCTCTTGGCTCTGATTTCCTTGGTTGGTTGTATTCTTTTTTTCTGCTTTTATTTCCACTAAGAGTCTCAAATCTTTTTGAAAAGAGAAAGAGTATAATTAAAGAATATCATTAAAGAATAAGAAACAGATAAATGGAAGGGGGAGGTATCAGTTTGGGAGACCCAAAACCTGGGCTCTCTTTCCAGCCCTGCCACTTCTAGTTGTAAGAACTCAGAATTATGGTCCATATAGGAAATTAGAGAAGAGAACAGTAGCTTTTACAGTGTCCTGTTGAGGCTTGTATAAAATAGTGTCTGTAAACTGCTTTCCCAGAGAAAACACACATCTATGATAGCTGTTACTGTTATTTTTATTATCATTGCGAAGAGAGTGGGGCTTTTAAATGATGAGGCTCTGAACTTGAAGCAATTTGCTGAGCCAGCATTTTAGCTGTACACGTCTGAAGAACAGGAAAGAAAAATGGATCAAGCTGGCATTTTCTCACGGCTCAGCTCAGTGTAAAGCTGTAAAAACAGGCTGCACGTGCCCAGGGTTAGGGCAGGGAGGCAGTCAGGATAGTGGGCGGGCAGCCAGGGGCAGAGAAGGGAGCTCCCACAGAGCCCCTGGGGAAGAGACACCCCTAACAAGGTCCTCGAAGGATGTCCTTAACTAAGTTCCTTTAGAACAGGGACACAGAGACCTGCCTTTCTCTGAATTGCACCAAGGAGGTTTCAAAGTCTGTCCCCAAAGGTTGAGTCAGAGTAGTATCCTAATTGGCATCCTAACAGGAAGAATTGTCACATCCTGAGGACCTAGGAGGTATTGGGACCATTTCCTCTCATTCTCAGTTCTGCCAGATAGAAACTGAGGCTCAGAGGATAGGTGATTTGCCCAAGTCACATAGCTGAAACACAACAGAACTGAGATTCAACTGCTTATGTGTCTGACTCTAAGACAGTTCTTACGCAAGATAGAAGGTGCTCTATCCTTATAAAAAGCATAATATACCCAACTCTTTGCTTGGAAAACTTCTATTCATCCTTTGAAACCTTAGGTCAGTGGGAAACCTCTCTGAAATCTCTTCTGATGCTCTAACTACCTCATCTCTCTGTGACATCTGTCACCTCTGCTCTTGCACCTACATCTATTATTGCCCTTTTCATGCTGTTTTAGAATCATCAACTTATGTGTCTTTCTCCCTCATCAGACAGAAATTTTCTCATTTTTCTTACTGTATCTGTATCTACAGACCTAGCCCTGGGCTGAGCCCAGAGTCACGAAGGCATAAATAAGCACATGCACAAAGGAATGGGGATAAAAAAAGAAACAAATTTCATTCAGCAAATATTTATCTAGTCCCTACTACATGCCATACAGTTCTAGCTAGACTCAAGAAATAAATGAACAAAACAAAGTTTCAGTTCGTATGAAGCTCATACTCTAGGGAGAAACAGGCCATCACCAAGGACACAGCAAATAAACAAAAGAACTGCTGTTTGTAAAAAGGAACAACTGTGGGGGTCCAGGACTCTGGACGTGCAGAGAGGTGAATTAGCAAGAGGACTCTTTCTATATTATCTGGGCATTGATTTAAAAGAGTAGAGGAAATTCTTCACAATATCCCTTCTTTTGTGCCCCAGTATTTTCACTGCATTGCAATCTGAATAAACAATGCATGGCCCTGTTATATATAGACCAGAGTGAGCAAACTCTAAAGTATTTAGGACAGGAATGGCAGTTATGTGGCACTTGTATCTCCATTTCCTACTACTGGTCCTCAGGCAGACATTGCTAATCAATCATGGCACTCTGATGAGCCTGAGGGCCCTTCTTAGCACAGCACTCCAGGCAGCCACAACTAATCAACCTGAACTGAGACGCAAGTTGAAACCTTTGTGCACTCCTAGCCTGGGGCACTATATCTCTATTCTGGCTGACAGAGTGTAGTGCTGTGGCAACAGCTTTGGGGGAAACCAAATCCCTGAACCAATCTTGGCAGTGACACTTAAAAAAGAGAAGACTGAGAAGAAGAATTGCTTTTCAAATATTTGGTTTCCAAACATATTTATTTGCAACTCCCAGTCTACTGACCATATGCATTACATCTGTTCTGGATTGGGATTCAAACAAGGTTTATGATTTATTAGCTTGAAAAAATACTTTTCTAGGTACCTCCACACAAAGATGCCAGTGAAAGAGGCCTTCATCTCCCAGAGATGTATTTCACTCTCTCAGAAGGAGTCAGGGGATTTAGGATCCCTCACCATGAACAAATCCTATTGCCTGATTGAAAAGAAGAGGAAGAAAAAGCTGTTTGGAGCTGGCAATCCCTTACTGTGAATTATGCACCCTGGTTAATTTAACATTGCCTACTGAGGTTTCACAGCTCAGCAGAGGTTGTGTGGTTCTCCGAGGTTGCTCAGCCTCAAATGCTCAGATGAGTTTTCCAGGCCCTCTTGGGTGGCCTCTTCACTGCAGTTTCCTTTGAAGTACATGGTCTTGCCCTTGAACTTGCTCTAGAGAGTCCTTTGACTATTGCCTGTGGCTACACATAGCCTCTCTTCTGACCTGCTCTTCCTCCCCCACAGCCTGCCTTCTCATCACCACACCATCAATTCCCACAGCCATTTTTGCCCAAAGAGAACACGGCCACTGGAAAAAATGGTGACCACTATCACTCACTACTTCCTGACCTTGGGCACCTGCTTAGACTTTTATTTCCCTACTTCTCAGTTCTGCTTGGTGCCCTGGGAGGCTGCCCTGATGGACAACCTCAGTGGATTCCCTTGGCCCTGGGGTACTGGGTCAGTCAGGATCCAGTCAAGGAAGTCTGCCTGTCCCTGGGGTAATAGCAGGAGAGTGGAGGGAGGGCAGACATCCCCCCAAGATCCCCTTTAACAAAGGAAGTTTCATATGGGTAATCTCCTCAGATATAGGTCTCAAGTTCTAGAAACCAGCCCTCTATTGCCCCTCCTGCAGCTCCTCTTTTCTTGGGGTCTCAGCATCTCCCAATTGATGCTGGCCTGGGAGGTTTCAGCAACTCTTATTGGTTCCCATTGACCTGCCACCCCTGTAGATAGCTCCTTCAGTAACCCCCCCCCCCACCATGTACCCTTTGTGTCCATCTGTCCCCTGGGCTCTGACTGACATACTTAGTTTCCTCATCTACAGTATAAGTAGAACCCTGAGAACTCCATCAGATATTAGCAAAGTGTGACCTTTGGGTCAAATCTGACCCCAACCCCACCAAACCCTCCACCTGAGTTTGTAAAGTTTTATTGGAACACAGTCATGTCCATTCATTTACATATTCCTGATGACTGCTCTAATGTTACAAAGGCCAGGTTGAGTGGTTCTGACAGAGATTGGCTGACACATAAACTATCCCTTTATTGGAGGTTTGCCAATCCCTGAATCCATCAGAGGATCCCATAGTCAATGACGAGCCCGCAGCAGTTTCTGGCACATGGCAAACTGTCAGTCAGGGCTGGCTCTTCTGGTTAGGGCTCAGTGGCAGTGATGTTTAGCTGGTGATCAGAAAATATGGGAGCTAGGAGGGGGCAGGGAGAGCTACTGTCTGCTTTATAAGGATGATGGGTCACAAAATCCTTTTAAAAAGCAAGCTGGCTGGCCACTTCTTGGGCAGGAATCAGCTCTTCCTGTTCTTCCTCTCAGCACCTAGTGCTGGGTTCCCAGAGGAGTCAGCAACTATAAATGTTTGCTGTCGGATGAATGAATTCAATTAACCACCATCAATTGGGGTGGAACTTTGCAGAGACCCAGCATTTATGCAAATCAGAGTCCTCTGGGGATGCTGCAGCTGTCACCAAGTCTTAGCAGCTTTTCCAGCGACCTTGATTTCCCAAAACCCACTGCTTCCACTCTGTTCTCACAGCCGCCACCCCCTCCACACGCTCGCTCATTTCCCTTCTCTATCTTCAATCTCATGCCCTTCAAGCTACCTCCATACAACCTCCGACATCACCTTTCTAACACACAAATCTGATGATGATGTTCCTGTTCTAAAAAATCCTATCCCTCATCTCCCATTGCCGACAGGATTATCTCGTTTACCTCCAAATTCCTCAGCACAGCATCCAAGCTGCTCCCCATGGAATCCTGTTATCCATCCTGCCTCATCTCTCACTTCTCCTTCACATGATGCTCCAGTACCCCCAATTTTTTCAGGCCCCAACAGACCTTAATCTTTCTCACTTCCCTCCCCTGGAGAGTGCCCATCTGCACCTCTGCCCCTCGCCAACTCTCAAGTGTTATTCTGGGCTTATCTTGGGTCTTACCTCCTCCAGGGAGATAAACTGCTCTCCCTCATGCGCAGTGGGGTGTTTGTTGGGGCTTCCCCCACTCCGTGGAACATCAGTGGGCTGTTTACCTGTTGCCCTCCCATGCCAGACTATAGACTCGGACTGAGCACCTTATAGAGGTACCATGGCCTTGACTGCAGAGACTTAGGCCGTGGAGGCGCCTTCCTGCATCAGCAAGGCCCCTCCTTCCTTTTGAGCATCTCTTCCCAAGTCCCCATTTTTTCAAAGAAGCTACAAGATTCATCTATTTGGGGTGAGAGGGAGGCACATTATCCCCTATTTTATGTGGAAATATTCAAAATTCTTGGAAAACCCACAATGAAGGTCATGTTATTCAAACACTAAATAAAACATATTCTTCCAAAGAGAAGTGGCCACTCATTCAGATCTCAGGCAACCCGCGGGTCCTCTCTGCAGGTCAGGCTCCTTCTGTTGATGAGGCGGATAGGGGTCAGCCCTGGAAATCTAGCTCAGAGGATGAGATGACAATTCACCTCTTGGGGAGTTTTGCTTTTTTTTTCTCTGTGAAAGACCTTGTCAACCACCACAGAAATGCAAACAGACACGATTTGGGAAAATAATGCCTGGAAAATAATCTGGCTGTTTTGTAAGAGTCAAGTGCCATCAGGGGCCCAAGTCCTGCGTGGTACCACGGAGTGGGGAGGGATCGGAGGCAGAGAGGAGGCCTGCCCCTACTAACCTCCAGCCTTTATCCTGGAGTCTTTCACAGGAAATCAGAAATATGGATTTTTATTAGGAATCGCGTGGGTTTTTCTGATATGGGCGGTTACAGCCATGTGTCACTTAATGACGTTTCGGTCAAGGACAGACCACATACAGGACAGTGGTGCCAGTCAGCTTATCGCATTCAGCCTAGGTGTGCAAGAGTCTGTACCATCTAGATTTGTGCAATTACACTCTATGGTGTCTCCACAATAACAAACTCACTTCCTGATGCCTCTTTCAGAAAGTTAAGCAACACAAGGTTTCAATGGCTTTGAAATCTGAAGAAGGTTCAACTAGCGCCCTCTTCAGGTTTAATTCAGCCTGCTCAACCTCTGGTTTTCTTCAATCCTCGGACCTCTGACCATCCAGGACCATCCTGGGTTGGTAGGTGTTGGTGAGACCTATTTCACGGATGAGAAAATGGAGGCTCAAAACTACATCCCAGGGCCACTGGGAAGAGGTGGATCACCATTCACAACCAGCTCTGATTCCCCAGCACCCCTCTTACCAGCTCCCGGGCCCCTCCAGGCGGCCAAGGTTGTACGAGGGCCTGTCCTGGGGTCCCGGGCATCGAGAGCAGACTGGGCGCTGGGAAGCTTAGCTCAGCTCAGCAGCCAGGAGGGAGGACTCCTTTGTGCGAGCTCAGCATCTGGTTGTCAAACTCAGCCTGGCTCAGCTCCACCATCTGGCTCCACTTGAGAAACGGGCACTTTAAACGCTGCAGTGGCAGGCCGTGGGGCAGGCAGGCCCTGCGAGAAGCTTCAAGGTCTGGACATGGAGGACGGCAACCTGTTCGGCTTGCGGCTGGTTCAAGATGAAAGGGCATATGGATGGGTTCTTTCCCTCCCGGCCCCCCACCCCCATCTTACCTCCCTTCCGTCCCTTCTGTCCCTTCATCCTGGGTCTGTCTCCGCTGATGCCCTACCCTCTCTTGCCATCTATTCCCACTCCCTTCTCTCTCTCCCTCTCTGTTCTCCCCCTCACACATTTCCTCCTGCCCTCTCTTCCCCTTCTCTCTCTGTCTGCCCTGCTGCCATTTCTCGCTCTTTGTCAGTCTTTTTCCTTTCTCTTTTTTTCCTCTTTGCCTCCCCTCTTTCCATTTCTCAGAACAATATGCGTAAAACTTTTACTTTTGTCTTCCTCCCAGCATCTTGCACAAAAAACAAATAGATGTCACCAACCAGCACCAGCCACTTGGTTCCAGTGAACTTTTTTCTTTAAAGAGAAGGATATGCAAAGAGTCTCTCCCCCAACCCCCCTCTCCTTCTCTGACATATTCATGACTTGGCATCTTATGGCAAGTTAAGTATTTTTCCAAACACAGCTAAGCTGGTGTTAGAAGGCTAATGAATCCAGCTAAAAGAAGCTTTCATCTGCAAGTCACTAGAATGTTCTGTTCTTTATCCCCCACCATTACTTTATTTCTCCACAGCCTTCTCCTCCGTCACACACTTGTGCACTCACTCACGCACATTTACAATCATATAGACACATACACACTCACACATAGATTTTCTTGTAACTATTTCTTTGCAGAAAAGAAAATTCTGTACCTTGAATCACTGGCAAGGTTATCCCACTAGGTCCTCAGAAAGAAGGAAGCTGGCTCTGCTGAGTGTTTTCTGCATTCCAGGTTTTCAGGTGACTTTTCTATCTTGGCTCTGGGCCTCACAGCAGCCCTGCCAGAAAGGTTCTCATCCGACCATGCAGGTAAGGAGTCTGCTGGTCAGATTGTCGAGGTGACTTGCTCAAGGTCACAAAGTCAGTCTAGTTTTGAAATCCAAAGGATAGGAACACTCCACAGGGCAATCTGGGGAGATATGCAGGGAATTTCTGAGCCCCAGAATCAAGCTTTCAAAGATCCCCCTTTGATAAATGCAAGTAGTATTGCACCCCCAAGTATGTTCCTCCCTTTGGGAAAAAATAGCAAGAATTTTATACAAGATTTACTCCTCTCACACTCGCTGTTTGCTCTTATCCTTACATGGTCCTTTGAGATTGGCAAGATGGGATAATTTGCTATCTCCACTTTGCAACTAGGAGCACTAAAGCTTTGGAAAAGTAAAGGGACTTTTCCAAGGTCTTCAGTTCATTCAATGAATGGCAGAGGCCAGAACCCATGTCTCCCAAGCCTTACTCCCATGTCTGGAACTAAATTTGTATCCTGACTCACTCAGATGATTGTTCTCCTGTTAGGGTGATGAGAGAATTAGCAGATCCAGGGCCTCCTGAAGTTGTGTTCTATGCCTTACTCTCTCTTACTCTTTGTGTGTGTGTGTATGTGAAGATTCTAATGGTAGGTAATAAGTAGTGGTAGTTTTCTGGAGTGATATTGCACATCTTGTTTCATCAGTTTCCTGCATCATTGACTTGCTCTTTGATCTCAGTTTCTACATTCATCATATGGAGATCATTGTTACTATAGGGCTTAATATCGGGGTATATGTGGTCACAGAATGCCGTGCCAGAGGATTTTTTATTTCTTGACCAGCAATGTGATAATAGATGCAGAAACTGCTTTGTAGCACGTACAAATTAAGGGATTATTTTTCATATTCAGTTCCCACCTTTGGAACTTACACTCTAGAAGAGAGACAACAATGTATGGAATGCTCATTCTTACCACCCACCTCTAGTCTGTGGCAGGCATTGCAAAATCAATCTCTGCACTTCAAGTAGACATCTCCAATTGATCAATACTGAAATGAAAGGTACAGTCTACTTGCCAACCCAGATATAAAGGGTGAAACAAACCTCCCAAACCCAGATTCCATGTTAAAGTGCCATCTTAACTCCACAACTAAAATGTCAGCCTCTGTTTATCAAGTACTAACAGTGGCCTAAAGGTTACTCCATATTATCTCATTTAATCCTCATGACAGCCCTCCAAGTCAGAGACAATCATTTCCATTTCACAAGCAAGACTACATGAAGGCTGGGCTGCTTCCTATATTCACCCAGTTTGTAATTGATGGGGCCCTTATTTGAACATGGGTCTGTGTGTCTCCCAAGGGCATGATCTTGCCACTGTTTCACACTACCTCCCCCAAACAGGAATCTAGGGGACATCACAGGGCCATCTCCCATGGGTTGTGGGAGAACTAAAACACAACCACCCCTTATCCGGCAGCAATTCCTCATTCCTGCTGGAGGCAAAGGGCCTGCCAAGACTGAATCCATCTGGGGGAGAGGCTGTGCACACTATTTCACATTGAACTTGTGCCCACCAGCCCAATGATGGACAAGCCTTCTACACATCTCAGAAATAAAACTCACAGAGTCGTTTCCATCTTGGCTGGAGCTGTGGGCATGGCCCCAGGAGGCCCTGGCTCTGCTAATTCTCTCATCAGCCTAATAGGAGAACAATCATCCGAGTCAGGATACAAATTTAGCTCTAGACACTTTTTTGGGAACTCAGAGGGCTGGTGACTTATGGCCTCATTTTAAAGAGGAGCAGATTGTTGACACAAACTGTGGGTAGTTCCCATTTTACTCGAGGAACCAACTTGGATGCAAGACTCATGATGGGGCCATTTGGTCATGGCTGTGTTCCATAAGGGGCTAGAAAAATCTAGCAGCTCGGTCATAGGCTGGCCTATCTATAATTAACCTAAGAGTTTGTTTATTTAACCATCTCAATTACAGACTCATTTAAAGAGCATTCAAAGTAAAAGATGGGCCCCAGGAACAGAAGATACAGAAGGACACTCTTTTGTCCATGCAGAACTATGGAATGCTTGACTAGCCACAGGCAGGCACCATCACTGAGACTCAAAAAGCCTTGAATTTGGTGAACTTAATGTTGATTTATAATGATGCATCCCTAAACTTAAATGATGTTATATTGCAGTGTTACTTCAGCAATTTTTTTTTAAATCATTAAATTGAGACAGGAAATGCTAAATTGAACAAAACTGACCACTCTGTAACGAAGTCAGATGATCAGGGTCTAAATCCACCTTTCCTGTGTGCTGTGGGCCCCTTTGTGCAGAATCACATAACACCTGAAACCCCGAGTGTCTCCCTTCGAGAAGCTTTGGAAGAAGTCAGCTGGGATTGATTAGCATAACAGCTAACACATCTTGGCACTTGTCATGTGCCTGGCATTGTTCTAAGTACCTGACTTCAAATCCCTCATTTATTTCTCATAATTACACTGTGAAGTAAGTACCCTTCTCACCTTCCATTTTACAGATGAGGAAACTAAGGCACAGAGAGCTTATGGGGACACAGTAACACTCAAGGGAACTACATTGTGGGATGTAGAAGCTGGAATTTGAAACCAGGGACCTGCCCCAGCACTCAGCAGCACCCCCCACCCTGCCCTGGCAGGACTAGCGCCATGGAAGTCCCCCAAAATATGAATAGGTTGGACCCACTTTCTTTTCCTTGTCTTACAAGTGTGGCTTTCTGATGGTCTAGGCACATTTTCCTATCTGATATAAATAGCTTTTTGATTTTTTCTCTCCCTGTCACCCCTCCAAATATCAGTCAATACTGGAGAGAAAATAACTCTGTCTGGTTCATGGTGACAAGGTCAGGGCTCCTTCGGAGAACACTCGTCTCGGTGCTGTCTCCATCCTGGG
>NW_026555331.1:2311347-2329330 GCF_014898055.3 Talpa occidentalis | reverse complement strand
GGTCGGCGGGGAAGGGCCCGGGCAACCCGGCAGCACTCAAAGGGGAGGAGTCCTCACCTGGCCAGGCAGCGCTTATGAGCCTCAGGCTCCGCCCCCGGCCGGAGCCTGACCCCGCCCACCGGACTCTGCCTGAGCACAGGTGCAGTTCACAGGGCCGCCTCTAGGGGGCACGGGCGAGGGGGATCGGGGACCCTCAGCCCCCACGGGGGTAGGGGACCCTCTACCACAGGGGGAAACGCGACCCACTTCCCCCTTGGGGGAACGGTAAATCTTCCTCCCGGGGCACACCTGACCCTCCTCTCAGACTCACAAACCCAGGGGCAGGACGTGTGCCCCAAGACGCCCTAGACGAAGGGGCGGGGTCACCGTCAGGGAGGGCCACCCCCGCAAGCCGCAGACTGACGGTGCCCGCGGCGTCCTCCAAAACTGCAGGCAGACAGGCCGGCGGGGAAAGCCCTTAGCATCCCAGCACCACTCAAAGAGGAAGAGTCCTCACCTGGCTCGGCAGCTCAGCAGCGCTGCCGAGCCCCAGGCTCCGCCCCCGGCCGGAGCCTGACCCCGCCCACCGGACTCTCCCTGAGCACAGGTGCACTTCATAGAGCCGCTGGGGCGGGGGGGGGGCGGTGAGGGGGATGGGGACCCTCAGTCCAAAGGGGGCAGGGTGCCACCTACCCCATGGGGAAAGGGGACGCTCTTCCCTCATGGGGGAAGGAGGCCAACTTCCCCCAAGGGGAACGGTAAACCTTCCCCCGGGGCACACCTGCAGCCTCTTCTGGCACTCACACCCCCAGGGGCCGGCCGTGCGCCCGAAGACGCCCTAGACGGAGGGGCGGGGTCACCGTCAGGGAGGGCCACCCCCGCAAGCCGCAGACTGACGGTGCCCGCGGCGTCCTCCAAAACTGCAGGCAGACAGTCCGGCGGGGAAAGCCCTTAGCATCCCAGCACCACTCAAAGTGGAAGAGTCCTCACCTGGCTCGGCAGCTCAGCAGCGCTGCCGAGCCCCAGGCTCCGCCCCCGGCCGGAGCCTGACCCCGCCCACCGGACTCTCCCTGAGCACAGGTGCACTTCATAGAGCCGCCGGGGCGGGGGGGGGGCCGGTGAGGGGGATGTGGACCCTCAGTCCCAAGGGGGCAGGGTGCCACCTACCCCATGGGGAAAGGGGACGCTCTTCCCCCATGGGGGAAGGAGGCCAACTTCCCCCTTGGGGAACGGTAAACCTTCCCCCGGGGCACACCTGCAGCCTCCTCTGGTACTCACACCCCCAGGGGCCGGCCGTGCGCCCGAAGACGCCCTAGACGGAGGGGCGGGGTCACCGTCAGGGAGGGCAAGCCCTGCAAGCCTCGGACTGTCTGCGTCCGCGGCCCCCACCAAAACTGCAGGCAGACAGGTCGGTGCGGAAAGCCCCTGGCAAGCCAGCAGCACTCAAAGGGGAAGAGTCCTCACCTGGCCAGGCAGCGCTGATGAGCCTCAGGCCCCGCCCCCGGCCGGAGCCTGACCCCGCCCGCCGGACTCTGCCTGTGCAAAGGTGCACTTCACAGAGCCGCCGCTAGGGGGCGCTGGCGAGGGGGGTGGGGTTCGGGGACCCTCAGCCCCAAGAGGGTAGGGGGACCTCGGCAACCACGGGGGTACAGAGTCCAAGGCCCCCTGCAAGGTGCAGGGACCGCAAGCCCGTTTTGGACATGGGGCCCTCTTCCCCTCGGGGGACACCTGCAACCTCCTCCGCACTCACAACCCGAGGGGCTGACATTGCGCCGACGACGAAGCCATAGACGGAGGGGCGGGGTCACCGTCAGAGAGGGTACCCCCTGTGTGCCTCGGACTGGCTGCGACCGCGGCCTCCTCCAAAGCTGCAGGAAGACAGGTCGGCGGGGAAGGGCCCGGGCAACCCGGCAGCACTCAAAGGGGAGGAGTCCTCACCTGGCCAGGCAGCGCTTATGAGCCTCAGGCTCCGCCCCCGGCCGGAGCCTGACCCCGCCCACCGGACTCTGCCTGAGCACAGGTGCAGTTCACAGGGCCGCCTCTAGGGGGCACGGGCGAGGGGGATCGGGGACCCTCAGCCCCACGGGGGTAGGGGACCCTCTACCCCAGGGGGAAACGCGACCCTCCTCCCCCTTGGGGGAACGGTAAATCTTCCTCCCGGGGCACACCTGACCCTCCTCTGAGACTCACAAACCCAGGGGCAGGACGTGTGCCCCAAGACGCCCTAGACGAAGGGGCGGGGTCACCGTCAGGGAGGGCCACCCCCGCAAGCCGCAGACTGACGGTGCCCGCGGCGTCCTCCAAAACTGCAGGCAGACAGGCCGGCGGGGAAAGCCCTTAGCATCCCAGCACCACTCAAAGTGGAAGAGTCCTCACCTGGCTCGGCAGCTCAGCAGCGCTGCTGAGCCCCAGGCTCCGCCCCCGGCCGGAGCCTGACCCCGCCCACCGGACTCTCCCTGAGCACAGGTGCACTTCATAGAGCCGCCGGGGCGGGGGGGGGCCGGTGAGGGGGATGGGGACCCTCAGTCCCAAGGGGGCAGGGTGCCACCTACCCCATGGGGAAAGGGGACGCTCTTCCCTCATGGGGGAAGGAGGCCAACTTCCCCCAAGGGGAACGGTAAACCTTCCCCCGGGGCACACCTGCAGCCTCTTCTGGCACTCACACCCCCAGGGGCCGGCCGTGCGCCCGAAGACGCCCTAGACGGAGGGGCGGGGTCACCGTCAGGGAGGGCAAGCCCTGCAAGCCTCGGACTGTCTGCGTCCGCGGCCCCCTCCAAAACTGCAGGCAGACAGGTCGGTGCGGAAAGCCCCTGGCAAGCCAGCAGCACTCAAAGGGGAAGAGTCCTCACCTGGCCAGGCAGCGCTGATGAGCCTCAGGCCCCGCCCCCGGCCGGAGCCTGACCCCGCCCGCCGGACTCTGCCTGTGCAAAGGTGCACTTCACAGAGCCGCCGCTAGGGGGCGCTGGCGAGGGGGGTGGGGTTCGGGGACCCTCAGCCCCAAGAGGGTAGGGGGACCTCGGCAACCACGGGGGTACAGAGTCCAAGGCCCCCTGCAAGGTGCAGGGACCGCAAGCCCGTTTTGGACATGGGGCCCTCTTCCCCTCGGGGGACACCTGCAACCTCCTCCGCACTCACAACCCGAGGGGCTGACATTGCGCCGACGACGAAGCCATAGACGGAGGGGCGGGGTCACCGTCAGGGAGGGTACCCCCTGTGTGCCTCGGACTGGCTGCGACCGCGGCCTCCTCCAAAGCTGCAGGAAGACAGGTCGGCGGGGAAGGGCCCGGGCAACCCGGCAGCACTCAAAGGGGAGGAGTCCTCACCTGGCCAGGCAGCGCTTATGAGCCTCAGGCTCCGCCCCCGGCCGGAGCCTGACCCCGCCCACCGGACTCTGCCTGAGCACAGGTGCAGTTCACAGGGCCGCCTCTAGGGGGCGCGGGCGAGGGGGATCGGGGACCCTCAGCCCCCACGGGGGTACGGGACCCTCTACCCCAGGGGAAACGCGACCCTCTTCCCCCTTGGGGGAACGGTAAATCTTCCTCCCGGGGCACACCTGACCCTCCTCTGAGACTCACAAACCCAGGGGCAGGACGTGTGCCCCAAGACGCCCTAGACGAAGGGGCGGGGTCACCGTCAGGGAGGGCCACCCCCGCAAGCCGCAGACTGACGGTGCCCGCGGCGTCCTCCAAAACTGCAGGCAGACAGGCCGGCGGGGAAAGCCCTTAGCATCCCAGCACCACTCAAAGAGGAAGAGTCCTCACCTGGCTCGGCAGCTCAGCAGCGCTGCTGAGCCCCAGGCTCCGCCCCCGGCCGGAGCCTGACCCCGCCCACCGGACTCTCCCTGAGCACAGGTGCACTTCATAGAGCCGCCGGGGCGGGGGGGGGCCGGTGAGGGGGATGGGGACCCTCAGTCCCAAGGGGGCAGGGTGCCACCTACCCCATGGGGAAAGGGGACGCTCTTCCCTCATGGGGGAAGGAGGCCAACTTCCCCCAAGGGGAACGGTAAACCTTCCCCCGGGGCACACCTGCAGCCTCTTCTGGCACTCACACCCCCAGGGGCCGGCCGTGCGCCCGAAGACGCCCTAGACGGAGGGGCGGGGTCACCGTCAGGGAGGGCAAGCCCTGCAAGCCTCGGACTGTCTGCGTCCGCGGCCCCCTCCAAAACTGCAGGCAGACAGGTCGGTGCGGAAAGCCCCTGGCAAGCCAGCAGCACTCAAAGGGGAAGAGTCCTCACCTGGCCAGGCAGCGCTGATGAGCCTCAGGCCCCGCCCCCGGCCGGAGCCTGACCCCGCCCGCCGGACTCTGCCTGTGCAAAGGTGCACTTCACAGAGCCGCCGCTAGGGGGCGCTGGCGAGGGGGGTGGGGTTCGGGGACCCTCAGCCCCAAGAGGGTAGGGGGACCTCGGCAACCACGGGGGTACAGAGTCCAAGGCCCCCTGCAAGGTGCAGGGACCGCAAGCCCGTTTTGGACATGGGGCCCTCTTCCCCTCGGGGGACACCTGCAACCTCCTCCGCACTCACAACCCGAGGGGCTGACATTGCGCCGACGACGCCATAGACGGAGGGGCGGGGTCACCGTCAGGGAGGGTACCCCCTGTGTGCCTCGGACTGGCTGCGACCGCGGCCTCCTCCAAAGCTGCAGGAAGACAGGTCGGCGGGGAAGGGCCCGGGCAACCCGGCAGCACTCAAAGGGGAGGAGTCCTCACCTGGCCAGGCAGCGCTTATGAGCCTCAGGCTCCGCCCCCGGCCGGAGCCTGACCCCGCCCACCGGACTCTGCCTGAGCACAGGTGCAGTTCACAGGGCCGCCTCTAGGGGGCACGGGCGAGGGGGATCGGGGACCCTCAGCCCCCCGGGGGTAGGGGACCCTCTACCCCAGGGGGAAACGCGACCCACCTCCCCCTTGGGGGAACGGTAAATCTTCCTCCCGGGGCACACCTGACCCTCCTCTGAGACTCACAAACCCAGGGGCAGGACGTGTGCCCCAAGACGCCCTAGACGAAGGGGCGGGGTCACCGTCAGGGAGGGCCACCCCCGCAAGCCGCAGACTGACGGTGCCCGCGGCGTCCTCCAAAACTGCAGGCAGACAGGCCGGCGGGGAAAGCCCTTAGCATCCCAGCACCACTCAAAGAGGAAGAGTCCTCACCTGGCTCGGCAGCTCAGCAGCGCTGCTGAGCCCCAGGCTCCGCCCCCGGCCGGAGCCTGACCCCGCCCACCGGACTCTCCCTGAGCACAGGTGCACTTCATAGAGCCGCCGGGGCGGGGGGGGGGCCGGTGAGGGGGATGGGGACCCTCAGTCCCAAGGGGGCAGGGTGCCACCTACCCCATGGGGAAAGGGGACGCTCTTCCCTCATGGGGGAAGGAGGCCAACTTCCCCCAAGGGGAACGGTAAACCTTCCCCCGGGGCACACCTGCAGCCTCTTCTGGCACTCACACCCCCAGGGGCCGGCCGTGCGCCCGAAGACGCCCTAGACGGAGGGGCGGGGTCACCGTCAGGGAGGGCAAGCCCTGCAAGCCTCGGACTGTCTGCGTCCGCGGCCCCCTCCAAAACTGCAGGCAGACAGGTCGGTGCGGAAAGCCCCTGGCAAGCCAGCAGCACTCAAAGGGGAAGAGTCCTCACCTGGCCAGGCAGCGCTGATGAGCCTCAGGCCCCGCCCCCGGCCGGAGCCTGACCCCGCCCGCCGGACTCTGCCTGTGCAAAGGTGCACTTCACAGAGCCGCCGCTAGGGGGCGCTGGCGAGGGGGGTGGGGTTCGGGGACCCTCAGCCCCAAGAGGGTAGGGGGACCTCGGCAACCACGGGGGTACAGAGTCCAAGGCCCCCTGCAAGGTGCAGGGACCGCAAGCCCGTTTTGGCCATGGGGCCCTCTTCCCCTCGGGGGACACCTGCAACCTCCTCCGCACTCACAACCCGAGGGGCTGACATTGCGCCGACGACGCCATAGACGGAGGGGCGGGGTCACCGTCAGAGAGGGTACCCCCTGTGTGCCTCGGACTGGCTGCGACCGCGGCCTCCTCCAAAGCTGCAGGAAGACAGGTCGGCGGGGAAGGGCCCGGGCAACCCGGCAGCACTCAAAGGGGAGGAGTCCTCACCTGGCCAGGCAGCGCTTATGAGCCTCAGGCTCCGCCCCCGGCCGGAGCCTGACCCCGCCCACCGGACTCTGCCTGAGCACAGGTGCAGTTCACAGGGCCGCCTCTAGGGGGCGCGGGCGAGGGGGTTCGGGGACCCTCAGCCCCCACGGGGGTACGGGACCCTCTACCCCAGGGGAAACGCGACCCTCTTCCCCCTTGGGGGAACGGTAAATCTTCCTCCCGGGGCACACCTGACCCTCCTCTGAGACTCACAAACCCAGGGGCAGGACGTGTGCCCCAAGACGCCCTAGACGAAGGGGCGGGGTCACCGTCAGGGAGGGCCACCCCCGCAAGCCGCAGACTGACGGTGCCCGCGGCGTCCTCCAAAACTGCAGGCAGACAGGCCGGCGGGGAAAGCCCTTAGCATCCCAGCACCACTCAAAGAGGAAGAGTCCTCACCTGGCTCGGCAGCTCAGCAGCGCTGCCGAGCCCCAGGCTCCGCCCCCGGCCGGAGCCTGACCCCGCCCACCGGACTCTCCCTGAGCACAGGTGCACTTCATAGAGCCGCCGGGGGGGGGGGGGGGCCGGTGAGGGGGATGGGGACCCTCAGTCCCAAGGGGGCAGGGTGCCACCTACCCCATGGGGAAAGGGGACGCTCTTCCCTCATGGGGGAAGGAGGCCAACTTCCCCCAAGGGGAACGGTAAACCTTCCCCCGGGGCACACCTGCAGCCTCTTCTGGCACTCACACCCCCAGGGGCCGGCCGTGCGCCCGAAGACGCCCTAGACGGAGGGGCGGGGTCACCGTCAGGGAGGGCAAGCCCTGCAAGCCTCGGACTGTCTGCGTCCGCGGCCCCCTCCAAAACTGCAGGCAGACAGGTCGGTGCGGAAAGCCCCTGGCAAGCCAGCAGCACTCAAAGGGGAAGAGTCCTCACCTGGCCAGGCAGCGCTGATGAGCCTCAGGCCCCGCCCCCGGCCGGAGCCTGACCCCGCCCGCCGGACTCTGCCTGTGCAAAGGTGCACTTCACAGAGCCGCCGCTAGGGGGCGCTGGCGAGGGGGGTGGGGTTCGGGGACCCTCAGCCCCAAGAGGGTAGGGGGACCTCGGCAACCACGGGGGTACAGAGTCCAAGGCCCCCTGCAAGGTGCAGGGACCGCAAGCCCGTTTTGGACATGGGGCCCTCTTCCCCTCGGGGGACACCTGCAACCTCCTCCGCACTCACAACCCGAGGGGCTGACATTGCGCCGACGACGCCATAGACGGAGGGGCGGGGTCACCGTCAGGGAGGGTACCCCCTGTGTGCCTCGGACTGGCTGCGACCGCGGCCTCCTCCAAAGCTGCAGGAAGACAGGTCGGCGGGGAAGGGCCCGGGCAACCCGGCAGCACTCAAAGGGGAGGAGTCCTCACCTGGCCAGGCAGCGCTTATGAGCCTCAGGCTCCGCCCCCGGCCGGAGCCTGACCCCGCCCACCGGACTCTGCCTGAGCACAGGTGCAGTTCACAGGGCCGCCTCTAGGGGGCGCGGGCGAGGGGGTTCGGGGACCCTCAGCCCCCACGGGGGTAGGGGACCCTCTACCCCAGGGGAAACGCGACCCTCTTCCCCCTTGGGGGAACGGTAAATCTTCCTCCCGGGGCACACCTGACCCTCCTCTGAGACTCACAAACCCAGGGGCAGGACGTGTGCCCCAAGACGCCCTAGACGAAGGGGCGGGGTCACCGTCAGGGAGGGCCACCCCCGCAAGCCGCAGACTGACGGTGCCCGCGGCGTCCTCCAAAACTGCAGGCAGACAGGCCGGCGGGGAAAGCCCTTAGCATCCCAGCACCACTCAAAGTGGAAGAGTCCTCACCTGGCTCGGCAGCTCAGCAGCGCTGCTGAGCCCCAGGCTCCGCCCCCGGCCGGAGCCTGACCCCGCCCACCGGACTCTCCCTGAGCACAGGTGCACTTCATAGAGCCGCCGGGGCGGGGGGGGGGCCGGTGAGGGGGATGGGGACCCTCAGTCCCAAGGGGGCAGGGTGCCACCTACCCCATGGGGAAAGGGGACGCTCTTCCCTCATGGGGGAAGGAGGCCAACTTCCCCCAAGGGGAACGGTAAACCTTCCCCCGGGGCACACCTGCAGCCTCTTCTGGCACTCACACCCCCAGGGGCCGGCCGTGCGCCCGAAGACGCCCTAGACGGAGGGGCGGGGTCACCGTCCCCCGCGGGCACAGGCCTGCAGCCTGCTCTGGCACTCACATCCCCAGGGGCCGGCCGAGCGCCCGAAGACGCCCTAGACGGAGGGGCGGGGTCACCGTCAGGGAGGGCAAGCCCTGCAAGCCTCGGACTGTCTGCGTCCGCGGCCCCCTCCAAAACTGCAGGCAGACAGGTCGGTGCGGAAAGCCCCTGGCAAGCCAGCAGCACTCAAAGGGGAAGAGTCCTCACCTGGCCAGGCAGCGCTGATGAGCCTCAGGCCCCGCCCCCGGCCGGAGCCTGACCCCGCCCGCCGGACTCTGCCTGTGCAAAGGTGCACTTCACAGAGCCGCCGCTAGGGGGCGCTGGCGAGGGGGGTGGGGTTCGGGGACCCTCAGCCCCAAGAGGGTAGGGGGACCTCGGCAACCACGGGGGTACAGAGTCCAAGGCCCCCTGCAAGGTGCAGGGACCGCAAGCCCGTTTTGGCCATGGGGCCCTCTTCCCCTCGGGGGACACCTGCAACCTCCTCCGCACTCACAACCCGAGGGGCTGACATTGCGCCGACGACGCCATAGACGGAGGGGCGGGGTCACCGTCAGGGAGGGTACCCCCTGTGTGCCTCGGACTGGCTGCGACCGCGGCCTCCTCCAAAGCTGCAGGAAGACAGGTCGGCGGGGAAGGGCCCGGGCAACCCGGCAGCACTCAAAGGGGAGGAGTCCTCACCTGGCCAGGCAGCGCTTATGAGCCTCAGGCTCCGCCCCCGGCCGGAGCCTGACCCCGCCCACCGGACTCTGCCTGAGCACAGGTGCAGTTCACAGGGCCGCCTCTAGGGGGCGCGGGCGAGGGGGATCGGGGACCCTCAGCCCCCACGGGGGTACGGGACCCTCTACCCCAGGGGAAACGCGACCCTCTTCCCCCTTGGGGGAACGGTAAATCTTCCTCCCGGGGCACACCTGCACCCTCCTCTGAGACTCACAAACCCAGGGGCAGGACGTGTGCCCCAAGACGCCCTAGACGAAGGGGCGGGGTCACCGTCAGGGAGGGCCACCCCCGCAAGCCGCAGACTGACGGTGCCCGCGGCGTCCTCCAAAACTGCAGGCAGACAGGCCGGCGGGGAAAGCCCTTAGCATCCCAGCACCACTCAAAGTGGAAGAGTCCTCACCTGGCTCAGCAGCTCAGCAGCGCTGCTGAGCCCCAGGCTCCGCCCCCGGCCGGAGCCTGACCCCGCCCACCGGACTCTCCCTGAGCACAGGTGCACTTCATAGAGCCGCCGGGGCGGGGGGGGGGGCCGGTGAGGGGGATGGGGACCCTCAGTCCCAAGGGGGCAGGGTGCCACCTACCCCATGGGGAAAGGGGACGCTCTTCCCCCATGGGGGAAGGAGGCCAACTTCCCCCTTGGGGAACGGTAAACCTTCCCCCGGGGCACACCTGCAGCCTCTCTGGCACTCACACCCCCAGGGGCCGGCCGTGCGCCCGAAGACGCCCTAGACGGAGGGGCGGGGTCACCGTCAGGGAGGGCAAGCCCTGCAAGCCTCGGACTGTCTGCGTCCGCGGCCCCCTCCAAAACTGCAGGCAGACAGGTCGGTGCGGAAAGCCCCTGGCAAGCCAGCAGCACTCAAAGGGGAAGAGTCCTCACCTGGCCAGGCAGCGCTGATGAGCCTCAGGCCCCGCCCCCGGCCGGAGCCTGACCCCGCCCGCCGGACTCTGCCTGTGCAAAGGTGCACTTCACAGAGCCGCCGCTAGGGGGCGCTGGCGAGGGGGGTGGGGTTCGGGGACCCTCAGCCCCAAGAGGGTAGGGGGACCTCGGCAACCACGGGGGTACAGAGTCCAAGGCCCCCTGCAAGGTGCAGGGACCGCAAGCCCGTTTTGGCCATGGGGCCCTCTTCCCCTCGGGGGACACCTGCAACCTCCTCCGCACTCACAACCCGAGGGGCTGACATTGCGCCGACGACGCCATAGACGGAGGGGCGGGGTCACCGTCAGGGAGGGTACCCCCTGTGTGCCTCGGACTGGCTGCGACCGCGGCCTCCTCCAAAGCTGCAGGAAGACAGGTCGGCGGGGAAGGGCCCGGGCAACCCGGCAGCACTCAAAGGGGAGGAGTCCTCACCTGGCCAGGCAGCGCTTATGAGCCTCAGGCTCCGCCCCCGGCCGGAGCCTGACCCCGCCCACCGGACTCTGCCTGAGCACAGGTGCAGTTCACAGGGCCGCCTCTAGGGGGCGCGGGCGAGGGGGTTCGGGGACCCTCAGCCCCCACGGGGGTAGGGGACCCTCTACCCCAGGGGGAAACGCGACCCTCTTCCCCCTTGGGGGAACGGTAAATCTTCCTCCCGGGGCACACCTGCACCCTCCTCTCAGACTCACAAACCCAGGGGCAGGACGTGTGCCCCAAGACGCCCTAGACGAAGGGGCGGGGTCACCGTCAGGGAGGGCCACCCCCGCAAGCCGCAGACTGACGGTGCCCGCGGCGTCCTCCAAAACTGCAGGCAGACAGGCCGGCGGGGAAAGCCCTTAGCATCCCAGCACCACTCAAAGTGGAAGAGTCCTCACCTGGCTCAGCAGCTCATCAGCGCTGCTGAGCCCCAGGCTCCGCCCCCGGCCGGAGCCTGACCCCGCCCACCGGACTCTCCCTGAGCACAGGTGCACTTCATAGAGCCGCCGGGGCGGGGGGGGGCCGGTGAGGGGGATGGGGACCCTCAGTCCCAAGGGGGCAGGGTGCCACCTACCCCATGGGGAAAGGGGACGCTCTTCCCTCATGGGGGAAGGAGGCCAACTTCCCCCTTGGGGAACGGTAAACCTTCCCCCGGGGCACACCTGCAGCCTGCTCTGGCACTCACACCCCCAGGGGCCGGCCGTGCGCCCGAAGACGCCCTAGACGGAGGGGCGGGGTCACCGTCAGGGAGGGCAAGCCCTGCAAGCCTCGGACTGTCTGCGTCCGCGGCCCCCTCCAAAACTGCAGGCAGACAGGTCGGTGCGGAAAGCCCCTGGCAAGCCAGCAGCACTCAAAGGGGAAGAGTCCTCACCTGGCCAGGCAGCGCTGATGAGCCTCAGGCCCCGCCCCCGGCCGGAGCCTGACCCCGCCCGCCGGACTCTGCCTGTGCAAAGGTGCACTTCACAGAGCCGCCGCTAGGGGGCGCTGGCGAGGGGGGTGGGGTTCGGGGACCCTCAGCCCCAAGAGGGTAGGGGGACCTCGGCAACCACGGGGGTACAGAGTCCAAGGCCCCCTGCAAGGTGCAGGGACCGCAAGCCCGTTTCGGCCATGGGGCCCTCTTCCCCTCGGGGGACACCTGCAACCTCCTCCGCACTCACAACCCGAGGGGCTGACATTGCGCCGACGACGCCATAGACGGAGGGGCGGGGTCACCGTCAGGGAGGGTACCCCCTGTGTGCCTCGGACTGGCTGCGACCGCGGCCTCCTCCAAAGCTGCAGGAAGACAGGTCGGCGGGGAAGGGCCCGGGCAACCCGGCAGCACTCAAAGGGGAGGAGTCCTCACCTGGCCAGGCAGCGCTTATGAGCCTCAGGCTCCGCCCCCGGCCGGAGCCTGACCCCGCCCACCGGACTCTGCCTGAGCACAGGTGCAGTTCACAGGGCCGCCTCTAGGGGGCGCGGGCGAGGGGGTTCGGGGACCCTCAGCCCCCACGGGGGTAGGGGACCCTCTACCCCAGGGGGAAACGCGACCCTCTCCCCCTTGGGGGAACGGTAAATCTTCCTCCCGGGGCACACCTGCACCCTCCTCTCAGACTCACAAACCCAGGGGCAGGACGTGTGCCCCAAGACGCCCTAGACGAAGGGGCGGGGTCACCGTCAGGGAGGGCCACCCCCGCAAGCCGCAGACTGACGGTGCCCGCGGCGTCCTCCAAAACTGCAGGCAGACAGGCCGGCGGGGAAAGCCCTTAGCATCCCAGCACCACTCAAAGTGGAAGAGTCCTCACCTGGCTCAGCAGCTCATCAGCGCTGCTGAGCCCCAGGCTCCGCCCCCGGCCGGAGCCTGACCCCGCCCACCGGACTCTCCCTGAGCACAGGTGCACTTCATAGAGCCGCCGGGGCGGGGGGGGGGCCGGTGAGGGGGATGGGGACCCTCAGTCCCAAGGGGGCAGGGTGCCACCTACCCCATGGGGAAAGGGGACGCTCTTCCCTCATGGGGGAAGGAGGCCAACTTCCCCCTTGGGGAACGGTAAACCTTCCCCCGGGGCACACCTGCAGCCTGCTCTGGCACTCACACCCCCAGGGGCCGGCCGTGCGCCCGAAGACGCCCTAGACGGAGGGGCGGGGTCACCGTCAGGGAGGGCAAGCCCTGCAAGCCTCGGACTGTCTGCGTCCGCGGCCCCCTCCAAAACTGCAGGCAGACAGGTCGGTGCGGAAAGCCCCTGGCAAGCCAGCAGCACTCAAAGGGGAAGAGTCCTCACCTGGCCAGGCAGCGCTGATGAGCCTCAGGCCCCGCCCCCGGCCGGAGCCTGACCCCGCCCGCCGGACTCTGCCTGTGCAAAGGTGCACTTCACAGAGCCGCCGCTAGGGGGCGCTGGCGAGGGGGGTGGGGTTCGGGGACCCTCAGCCCCAAGAGGGTAGGGGGACCTCGGCAACCACGGGGGTACAGAGTCCAAGGCCCCCTGCAAGGTGCAGGGACCGCAAGCCCGTTTCGGCCATGGGGCCCTCTTCCCCTCGGGGGACACCTGCAACCTCCTCCGCACTCACAACCCGAGGGGCTGACATTGCGCCGACGACGCCATAGACGGAGGGGCGGGGTCACCGTCAGGGAGGGTACCCCCTGTGTGCCTCGGACTGGCTGCGACCGCGGCCTCCTCCAAAGCTGCAGGAAGACAGGTCGGCGGGGAAGGGCCCGGGCAACCCGGCAGCACTCAAAGGGGAGGAGTCCTCACCTGGCCAGGCAGCGCTTATGAGCCTCAGGCTCCGCCCCCGGCCGGAGCCTGACCCCGCCCACCGGACTCTGCCTGAGCACAGGTGCAGTTCACAGGGCCGCCTCTAGGGGGCGCGGGCGAGGGGGTTCGGGGACCCTCAGCCCCCACGGGGGTAGGGGACCCTCTACCCCAGGGGGAAACGCGACCCTCTTCCCCCTTGGGGGAACGGTAAATCTTCCTCCCGGGGCACACCTGCACCCTCCTCTCAGACTCACAAACCCAGGGGCAGGACGTGTGCCCCCAGACGCCCTAGACGAAGGGGCGGGGTCACCGTCAGGGAGGGCCACCCCCGCAAGCCGCAGACTGACGGTGCCCGCGGCGTCCTCCAAAACTGCAGGCAGACAGGCCGGCGGGGAAAGCCCTTAGCATCCCAGCACCACTCAAAGTGGAAGAGTCCTCACCTGGCTCAGCAGCTCATCAGCGCTGCTGAGCCCCTGGCTCCGCCCCCGGCCGGAGCCTGACCCCGCCCACCGGACTCTCCCTGAGCACAGGTGCACTTCATAGAGCCGCCGGGCGGGGGGGGGGCCGGTGAGGGGGATGGGGACCCTCAGTCCCAAGGGGGCAGGGTGCCACCTACCCCATGGGGAAAGGGGACGCTCTTCCCCCATGGGGGAAGGAGGCCAACTTCCCCCTTGGGGAACGGTAAACCTTCCCCCGGGGCACACCTGCAGCCTGCTCTGGCACTCACACCCCCAGGGGCCGGCCGTGCGCCCGAAGACGCCCTAGACGGAGGGGCGGGGTCACCGTCAGGGAGGGCAAGCCCTGCAAGCCTCGGACTGTCTGCGTCCGCGGCCCCCTCCAAAACTGCAGGCAGACAGGTCGGTGCGGAAAGCCCCTGGCAAGCCAGCAGCACTCAAAGGGGAAGAGTCCTCACCTGGCCAGGCAGCGCTGATGAGCCTCAGGCCCCGCCCCCGGCCGGAGCCTGACCCCGCCCGCCGGACTCTGCCTGTGCAAAGGTGCACTTCACAGAGCCGCCGCTAGGGGGCGCTGGCGAGGGGGGTGGGGTTCGGGGACCCTCAGCCCCAAGAGGGTAGGGGGACCTCGGCAACCACGGGGGTACAGAGTCCAAGGCCCCCTGCAAGGTGCAGGGACCGCAAGCCCGTTTCGGCCATGGGGCCCTCTTCCCCTCGGGGGACACCTGCAACCTCCTCCGCACTCACAACCCGAGGGGCTGACATTGCGCCGACGACGCCATAGACGGAGGGGCGGGGTCACCGTCAGGGAGGGTACCCCCTGTGTGCCTCGGACTGGCTGCGACCGCGGCCTCCTCCAAAGCTGCAGGAAGACAGGTCGGCGGGGAAGGGCCCGGGCAACCCGGCAGCACTCAAAGGGGAGGAGTCCTCACCTGGCCAGGCAGCGCTTATGAGCCTCAGGCTCCGCCCCCGGCCGGAGCCTGACCCCGCCCACCGGACTCTGCCTGAGCACAGGTGCAGTTCACAGGGCCGCCTCTAGGGGGCGCGGGCGAGGGGGTTCGGGGACCCTCAGCCCCCACGGGGGTAGGGGACCCTCTACCCCAGGGGGAAACGCGACCCTCTTCCCCCTTGGGGGAACGGTAAATCTTCCTCCCGGGGCACACCTGCACCCTCCTCTCAGACTCACAAACCCAGGGGCAGGACGTGTGCCCCAAGACGCCCTAGACGAAGGGGCGGGGTCACCGTCAGGGAGGGCCACCCCCGCAAGCCGCAGACTGACGGTGCCCGCGGCGTCCTCCAAAACTGCAGGCAGACAGGCCGGCGGGGAAAGCCCTTAGCATCCCCCAGCACCACTCAAAGTGGAAGAGTCCTCACCTGGCTCAGCAGCTCATCAGCGCTGCTGAGCCCCTGGCTCCGCCCCCGGCCGGAGCCTGACCCCGCCCACCGGACTCTCCCTGAGCACAGGTGCACTTCATAGAGCCGCCGGGCGGGGGGGGGGCCGGTGAGGGGGATGGGGACCCTCAGTCCCAAGGGGGCAGGGTGCCACCTACCCCATGGGGAAAGGGGACGCTCTTCCCCCATGGGGGAAGGAGGCCAACTTCCCCCTTGGGGAACGGTAAACCTTCCCCCGGGGCACACCTGCAGCCTGCTCTGGCACTCACACCCCCAGGGGCCGGCCGTGCGCCCGAAGACGCCCTAGACGGAGGGGCGGGGTCACCGTCAGGGAGGGCAAGCCCTGCAAGCCTCGGACTGTCTGCGTCCGCGGCCCCCTCCAAAACTGCAGGCAGACAGGTCGGTGCGGAAAGCCCCTGGCAAGCCAGCAGCACTCAAAGGGGAAGAGTCCTCACCTGGCCAGGCAGCGCTGATGAGCCTCAGGCCCCGCCCCCGGCCGGAGCCTGACCCCGCCCGCCGGACTCTGCCTGTGCAAAGGTGCACTTCACAGAGCCGCCGCTAGGGGGCGCTGGCGAGGGGGGTGGGGTTCGGGGACCCTCAGCCCCAAGAGGGTAGGGGGACCTCGGCAACCACGGGGGTACAGAGTCCAAGGCCCCCTGCAAGGTGCAGGGACCGCAAGCCCGTTTGGCCATGGGGCCCTCTTCCCCTCGGGGGACACCTGCAACCTCCTCCGCACTCACAACCCGAGGGGCTGACATTGCGCCGACGACGCCATAGACGGAGGGGCGGGGTCACCGTCAGGGAGGGTACCCCCTGTGTGCCTCGGACTGGCTGCGACCGCGGCCTCCTCCAAAGCTGCAGGAAGACAGGTCGGCGGGGAAGGGCCCGGGCAACCCGGCAGCACTCAAAGGGGAGGAGTCCTCACCTGGCCAGGCAGCGCTTATGAGCCTCAGGCTCCGCCCCCGGCCGGAGCCTGACCCCGCCCACCGGACTCTGCCTGAGCACAGGTGCAGTTCACAGGGCCGCCTCTAGGGGGCGCGGGCGAGGGGGTTCGGGGACCCTCAGCCCCCACGGGGGTAGGGGACCCTCTACCCCAGGGGGAAACGCGACCCTCTTCCCCCTTGGGGGAACGGTAAATCTTCCTCCCGGGGCACACCTGCACCCTCCTCTCAGACTCACAAACCCAGGGGCAGGACGTGTGCCCCAGACGCCCTAGACGAAGGGGCGGGGTCACCGTCAGGGAGGGCCACCCCCGCAAGCCGCAGACTGACGGTGCCCGCGGCGTCCTCCAAAACTGCAGGCAGACAGGCCGGCGGGGAAAGCCCTTAGCATCCCAGCACCACTCAAAGTGGAAGAGTCCTCACCTGGCTCAGCAGCTCAGCAGCGCTGCTGAGCCCCAGGCTCCGCCCCCGGCCGGAGCCTGACCCCGCCCACCGGACTCTCCCTGAGCACAGGTGCACTTCATAGAGCCGCCGGGGCGGGGGGGGGGCCGGTGAGGGGGATGGGGACCCTCAGTCCCAAGGGGGCAGGGTGCCACCTACCCCATGGGGAAAGGGGACGCTCTTCCCCATGGGGGAAGGAGGCCAACTTCCCCAAGGGGAACGGTAAACCTTCCCCGGGGCACACCTGCAGCCTCTCTGGCACTCACACCCCCAGGGGCCGGCCGTGCGCCCGAAGACGCCCTAGACGGAGGGGCGGGGTCACCGTCAGGGAGGGCAAGCCCTGCAAGCCTCGGACTGTCTGCGTCCGCGGCCCCCTCCAAAACTGCAGGCAGACAGGTCGGTGCGGAAAGCCCCTGGCAAGCCAGCAGCACTCAAAGGGGAAGAGTCCTCACCTGGCCAGGCAGCGCTGATGAGCCTCAGGCCCCGCCCCCGGCCGGAGCCTGACCCCGCCCGCCGGACTCTGCCTGTGCAAAGGTGCACTTCACAGAGCCGCCGCTAGGGGGCGCTGGCGAGGGGGGTGGGGTTCGGGGACCCTCAGCCCCAAGAGGGTAGGGGGACCTCGGCAACCACGGGGGTACAGAGTCCAAGGCCCCCTGCAAGGTGCAGGGACCGCAAGCCCGTTTTGGCCATGGGGCCCTCTTCCCCTCGGGGGACACCTGCAACCTCCTCCGCACTCACAACCCGAGGGGCTGACATTGCGCCGACGACGCCATAGACGGAGGGGCGGGGTCACCGTCAGGGAGGGTACCCCCTGTGTGCCTCGGACTGGCTGCGACCGCGGCCTCCTCCAAAGCTGCAGGAAGACAGGTCGGCGGGGAAGGGCCCGGGCAACCCGGCAGCACTCAAAGGGGAGGAGTCCTCACCTGGCCAGGCAGCGCTTATGAGCCTCAGGCTCCGCCCCCGGCCGGAGCCTGACCCCGCCCACCGGACTCTGCCTGAGCACAGGTGCAGTTCACAGGGCCGCCTCTAGGGGGCGCGGGCGAGGGGTTCGGGGACCCTCAGCCCCACGGGGGTAGGGGACCCTCTACCCCAGGGGGAAACGCGACCCTCTTCCCCTTGGGGGAACGGTAAATCTTCCTCCCGGGGCACACCTGCACCCTCCTCTCAGACTCACAAACCCAGGGGCAGGACGTGTGCCCCAGACGCCCTAGACGAAGGGGCGGGGTCACCGTCAGGGAGGGCCACCCCCGCAAGCCGCAGACTGACGGTGCCCGCGGCGTCCTCCAAAACTGCAGGCAGACAGGCCGGCGGGGAAAGCCCTTAGCATCCCAGCACCACTCAAAGTGGAAGAGTCCTCACCTGGCTCGGCAGCTCAGCAGCGCTGCCGAGCCCCAGGCTCCGCCCCCGGCCGGAGCCTGACCCCGCCCACCGGACTCTCCTGAGCAGGTGCACTTCATAGAGCCGCCGGGCGGGGGGGGGGCCGGTGAGGGGGATGGGACCCTCAGTCCCAAGGGGGCAGGGTCACCTACCCATGGGGAAAGGGGACGCTCTTCCCCATGGGGGAAGGAGGCCAACTTCCCCCTTGGGGAACGGTAAACTTCCCCGGGGCACACCTGCAGCCTCTCTGGCACTCACACCCCCGGGGCCGGCCGTGCGCCGAAGACGCCCTAGAC
>NW_026555331.1:2290036-2311247 GCF_014898055.3 Talpa occidentalis | reverse complement strand
TGCGTCACCAGGGAAGGCCCCAGAAATGTATTTTAAATCTTGCCAAATGCTTTCTCTGCATCAATTGATATAATCATATGTTTTATTTTTCTTTGGTTGATGTAATAAATGACACTGACTGATTTGCAGATGCTAACCCATCTTACTATTCCTGGGATAAATTCCATTTGGTTTTGATGTATGATCTATTTAATAAATTGTTGAATTAATTTGCTTAGATATAGTTGACAATTTTCATCTATGTTCATTAAGGACATTGCTCTCTAGTTTCCTTTTTTGTAATGTTGTATGCTTTGGTATGAGAGTATTCTTGGCCACATAAACTGTGTTTGAAAGCATTCTCTTTCTTCAATTTTTGAAGAGCTTGAGAAGTATAAACATTAATCCATCTTTTAAGGTTTGATAGTAAAACTATCACTATGTGCAGATGACACGGTAATATACATAGAGACACTAAAGACTTGGAAAGATATTGCCTGCTCAAAGATTAACATTGCTAAAATGGTGAACTTATCTGAGGTAATATACAGATTCAATACAATACTTATCAAAGTTTCAATTTCATTTTTCAAAGATGTAAAATAAACATTACTGAAATGTATATGGCACCACAAAAGAACCTAAGTTGCCAATGTAATCCTGACACAAAATAATAAGCTATCATATTTCCAGACTTTAAATGCAATGTAAAGCTAGAATAATGAAAACAGTATGCTTTTCTTTTTTTTTATGTCATCTTTTTTTTTTAAAGATATATTTATTTATTTATTTATTTATGCAAGCACTGGGTACAGTCAGAAGTGCGGGAGGGTGAGAGAATTCAAGAGCAGAGCGGGGAGCAGAGCAGGCAGAAGGACCGAAGTACACTGCTGAGGGGAGCAGTGGGCAGCAGGAGAGGTCTGTGTGCCATGTGGGACCCTCGCCCGGCTGCCGGGGATTGAACCGGTGCTGCAGAGGCTGTGGGCAGCTTCACAACCCAGCACTCAACTGCTGCGCCACCGGGGAGGCCCCAAAATGCTTTCATTATTAAAAAAATAGACAAATAGATCAATGAAATAAAACTGAGAGTCCAGAAATAAGCCCATACTTTACATGGAGAGTTAATCTAAAACAAAGGAGACAATTGTATACAGCGGAGAAGGGAAAGTCTCTTCAATAAATGGTATTGGAAAAATTGGACAGCCACATGCAGAAGAATGAAATTAGGCCATTTTCTCCCACTGTGAATTACCTGTGTTTTACCTATATAATATAGGTAAAACTATATATATACACACATATATATGTATATATGTATAGGTATATATAGGTAAAACACTCCACAACATTGACTTCAAGATTTTCTTAAGGGCTCAACCCCAGTGACAAGGAAACAAAAGCAAAAATAAACAAACGGAGCTACAGCAAACTAAAAGATTCCTACACAACAAAAGAAACAATCATTAAAATGAAGAGGTACCTTCCACCTTACAGAATTAGAGAAGGTATTTGTTCCACATACATCTGATAAGGGATTAATATCCAACAAGTGACAAGAATCATACAACTCATCAAAAAGAAAACAAATAACTCAATCAAAAATGAGCAGAAGAACTAAATAGACCTCTCTACAATAAAGACATGCAGGTGACCAACAGACACATGAATAAGCACTCATCACTTCTCAAGAAAATGAAAATCAAGATAGGATAAGAAATCATAGTCATTACACCCTGAGTATGGCCCATGTCAAGAAGACCAGAAAATAATTGTTGCTGAAGGTATAGAGAAAAAGGAACCCTCCACTGTTAATGGGAAAGTTGACTATTCCAGCTGCTGTAGGAAAGAGTATGGAGTTTGCTCAAAATTTAAAAGTTCCACAATCCTATGCAATCCTATGTTCATGACATCACTATTTGCAATAGCCAAGGTGTGAATACAACCTGAGTGCCCAACAAAAGATGAGTGGATTAAGAATATGTGCTATGTGTGTACCTACACACACACACACACACACACAGCAAAATACTGTTCAATTATAAAATGAAGATTAAATCTTGCCAGTTGAGACAACATGGATTGACTTGGAAGGAATTGTGTTAAGTGAATTATCAGAAAAATAAAACAAATACTGGATGATTGTATTCGCATGTAGATATATAGAAACAAAACAAAGGAAAATATAAAACTAACCAAAACACACCTTTGAAATTTGACTGTAGAATTGAGGCTACCAGAGGGTGAGGGTGGGCAAAGGGTAGCAAAATGGAGAGGGACCGTGGGTACTTTGGGTGGGAGTGATGTGGTAACGTACATCTGAAAAGGTGGGCGCCTATACCTCTCACTGATACACAATGTTTGAATTAATATTACTTCCATAACAATGAAATAAAAGTTTTTTGCTATATTTTTAACTTAAAACTTTGTACATATGTTGTTTTCTAAACTATAGATCTAATATGGTCAAATTAAGATAAATGTCTTTAGCTTCCCAGGTTTGCTGTGAGAATTAAGAGCTAATGTTTGTAGACTGGAGTTTCTGAATGTAATAGGCCATCAACAGATATTAGAAGGGGTAAATAGAAGAAAGTAAAGCAATTCACATCAAGAGCCAATGGGGTTACAGAGACAGCTGTAAATAGCTGACAAGAACATGTGTTAGTACAGCTACTATAGTAAACAATTTATCTTATAAAACCAAAATTGTGCATAAATTATACTCTCAGTAATTCAATTTCTAACTCTGTACTCTGGAGAAACTCTTGCATATGTGTTCCAGAGGTGTGTATAAAAATGTTTAGTGCAATTTTCTTTTTCAGGGGTAATGTAGAAAAAAAATAACAAACAAGAAAATTGATGAAGTGTGGTATAGTCATTGAGCTGAATACTATATCGCCATAAAATTATAAATTAATGCTTCATTCATACACATAAATAAATGTTAAATATATAATGTCAGAGTAAAGAGAAATCAGGAGTTTATATAGGCTATGTTATGATTTACATGAGTCCACTAATACTCAGCACCACAAAATTTTATTTAGGGAGATATAATATTTAATAAGACGAAGAATTTCAAGAGAATGCATAAGATAAAATTAGAAATAGTATTTTAATTTGGGGGACAAGAGGAAATGAAGTATTGGGGTTAAGTGACAATATAACTTTCATCAAAACATTGATAATTTCTGATTCTAGCCTATCAGTATGCAAAATTGCAAGACATAGGATACACAAACCATAAAAGGAAAAAAAGGTAGTGAGTTCATCAAAATTAAAATATTCATTTCATCAGAAAACACAGTTACATTGGATAGTCAGTCCAGAGGAAGGAGAAATATATTTTGTATAGTTCTATTTTTAAATCCATATTGTTATTGATATATATATGTATACAGTATGAAAAATGGCATATATCTATACATGTAGATATGATGAAAGACTTGTATCTATGCATAAAGAGATTTTAAGCAGCAAAAATACAAATACAAATAACCCAAATGAAAGCACAAGAAATGCATTCAGTAGATAATTCATCAGGAAGACAAACAGAAGATCAATAAGTCATGATCTTCTGCACATAGTCAACAGGGAAAACAAAATCAAAATCATAATTTAAAATGGAAACACTCCCATTAGATTAGTTAATATTGAAAAATCGAACACCAAATAGTGATTAGAAAATGCAGTAATTGAAACTGTCACTATGTTTTGTTGGTGGGAATGTAAATGGTATAATTGTTCTGAAAAACTGCTTGTCCTTTTCTTAAAATGTTAAACATACATACCTCTAATACAGAAATTTCATTTCCATGCATTCAATGGAAATAAATCCTTTATACGAGAATGTTCATAACAACTTAAGCCATGAAAGTCTCAAACTGGAGACAATCATGAAAAACATGTGCTATAATTATGCAGCGTAGTTCTTCTCATCAATAAAAAAGAACTAAAGACAAGCACAGAAACAATGAGATGGATAAATTTCAAAATATTATGCTAAATGAAAGAAACCAGACACAGAAGACTATACTGTACATAAATCTATTTGTATAAGTTTCTGCAAAAGGAAAACAAATCTATGGTAAAAGAAATAGGAAAAATAGGGCCTCTCTTGTGGCACAAGGGTTAAGTTGCAACCTTGAAGCTATCCACAGCCACTGCAGCACAAGTTCGATCCCCGGACAGGGAGCTACCCACATGGCTCAGCAGACCTCTCCTGTCTTGCCCACTGCTCCCCTCAGCAGTGTATTTCAGTCTCTCTGTTCTGTTCCCCACTCTGCCTCTGGTGTATCCTCCCATCTCCCCTCTGCCACACCCCTGGCCTCTACCCCAGCTCGTGTATGCATAAAAAAATAAATCTTAAAAAAAAAAGAAATAAAAGTATGTTCCTTGGAGAACAGAGGAACAATGATAAATGTTTGGGAAAAAGCCATTGGGACTCTTTTGTGGTCTTGGAATATTCCATATTTAAGTACCCATAATCCTCCAACATAATCTCTCTCCTCTTTGCTTCCCTTTGCCCAGCCTCACCCTTATGGAAGTCTCAATTCTACAGTCAGTTTTCAATGTAATAGGGTTGAGTGTCCCTTGACTACACATTTGTCAAAACTCATTAACACTAAATATCTGGGTATTTAATTTGTGAATTATACCTTTAAATGTTGAAAAAAAAAAACTGTATCTTACACTTGTGTACTTACCTATCTGTCCACTACTAATTCTTCTTCTGTGTTTCTCTTCTAAGTCTCATGTGACTTCACTGTATTTGAACCTTAAACTGTATCTATTACCTAGTTGACAAAGGAGACTGGAAAATATGGTCACAGGCATTGTCAGGAAAGTAATGTATATCCAGTGCTACCTGACAACTGACAGTAGTGTATACGTCATTCTTTATGAGCCATGTGGGTTCTCAAATCCAATGTAAGCATTGGTTGATAGGTTCTAAGCCAGGAAGTAGGCTCTAAGAAACACAGACTACATTTAAATAGGGCAGCTACTCAGCACCAGCTGATGGCTGACATGTAGAAATTCAGTCCAGGGTTATCAAATGTGTAAATTTTTCAAGAAAAACTAGAATTTGGGATTTTATTTTTTAAGTGAAATATCCAAATTCAAATGTGATCACAACTATTTTTAAATCAATTTCAAATCAAAGTCTATCTAAATACCCTTGATGCAGGAACATTGCACTGCAAGCAAGAAAATATATGAAAGTCACCTAATTTTCATAAATTATCTGTGAACTTTTATGTTCCCCGGCTAAAGCAAATTAAGAAATGTCTTGTTGAAATCAGAAAAGTCTTGGAGTCATTTTAATATATCCACTCTCCTATCTCCTGACTTAAAAGTTTAGTAACAAGTCACATTAACCTTAGGACTTGACATTACAAGTTTTGGGAACAAGTCACATTAACTTCAGGACTTGGCATTGCAAAGTGTTGGAAGCATTACAAAGACAGTAACAGAAAACTAAAAGCCTCAATTTTATTTTTTTTTTACCCATTTATATCTGCTCTTCAGCTTTTTTTGGCATCTGTGTTTGCTCTGACCATCTCACTTCAGCCTCAATATAATACTTCTGTCCCCAAATCTGAAGCGTACATTGTCCACTTCTTTGTTCCCTGAGGTTCCCATTGTATTTTTAAAGTTTATTGGAAAACTAAAAACACACACACACACACGCTCCAACAGATCTATTTAGCTAACACCAGCTAACTTTGTAGACTGTTATTTAAGAATAATGTCAAAGATAAGCTATAATTCTCCCTTTATTTGTCGATGTCATATTAGTAGAGGCTACAGTATTCAAGTGAAATATAAGATCTATGAGGGCGGAGATTGAGCCTATCTTGTTCCTGCTGCCCTGCTGCATACTTACACCTAAAACAGTGTCTGGAACTTGATAGACTCTCAAAATATTTGCTAGGTATTTGAGTCAATGAAAGAATGAATAACAACAAAAAAATTGGAACTGGGAAAATACTTATTTGATTTGGTTTAAACAAGAAGTAGTTGGGCCTCCCCAGTGGCGCAGTGGTGGAGCGCTGGGTTGCGAAGCTGCCCGCAGCCTCTGCAGGGCCGGTTCAATCCCCAGCTGCTCCCTGGCCACTGGAGGAGGGTCCCACATGGCGCGCAGACCTCTCCTGCCGCCACTGCTCCCCTCAGCAGTGTACCTCGGTCCTTCTGCCTTTTCTGGTCCCCGCTCTGGCTCTGGTGAATTCTCTCACCCTCCCGCGCTTCTGACTGTGCCCAGTGCTTGTATAAATAAATAAAAATAAATCTTAAAAAAAGATAAATAAAAATAAACAAGAAGTAGTATTAAAAAAAAAAAACAACTTAGTCTTAGGAGAATAAGGGATTTTTGACCTCACATATACTAATTGTTGAGGCACTGTCATCTGCTAGGATCTGTGTAAGTTTCTTTAAAGCCATTAGCTCACAACATCATGCAAAGTAGGAGAGTTTACCCCCATTTTACACATAAGGTATCTAATGTCCAAAAAGTTTACCTAAGAAACTCCAGTTCACATATTTCATGCTAAACCAAAATGCTAATGGTATAATTCCTAGTTCCAAAGCATGCAGTTAGCCTAATTCTATATTTAAGTTAAATTATATCAACTTTGCTTTAAATAAACAATGTTGGGGATTACAGTCATGTAATCTCCCTGTATTTCATTTCCTATATAACATTTTCATATTTCTCTTTTGCTGTGTTCTTAAGGCTTTCCTTCTCTTGAAGACTTTCCTTCTCTACCAACCAGAACATTCACCAAGTTCATCTCCCAAGCAATAAACCTAGGAGGCATCATTAATTCATCCCTTTGAATCACACAGCATAAACGCCTGTTGAATTTATTTCCCTAATGAATCTGAAAACTACTCCATCTCTATTGTAGTATTTCCGATGTGAACCTTCATCAATTCTATTTTGTATTACTCCAAGAAACATTTTATGCTCTAAGCCTGGTATCTTCAGTTGACTATTGTGACACAGAGTGTGCCAGAACACAGATATTACCATGAAGGAAAGCACTTCCATATCTTTTGTAGATATTGACATTGGAAAAGGATAATGTCAGGATATTTAGCAAGGAATAAAATGCCCTTAAATAATTATATCCTGCCTTTGTTTACAGCATCATTACAATCAATCCTCTTTCTACATAAACTCTATCCTGGGAACTCTGAAATTTTTGAATAAATGATTGTGCCAAATTCCTCTACACAGACAGTCCTTTGATGCAACCCAGAATTTCTATCTTTTCCACATTGCTCACCTCCTTGTCTTGTCTTATTGTTTAAATTCATCTCAACTTTTAGAGCTTAGATGAAAAACTGCCTCTTCTTTGTAGCTTTCTTTGATTTCAACACTCCAGTCAAAATCATGTTCTCTAATTGGTTGCCACTAGGATTGTTTTGAGTAATTCCATTAGAGATCCTGCCATATGGCATTTATACAATTCTTAACTATAGTATGGCAAACTTGAGAATGGAATTAACACTTTGCACAGATGAGGAATTAATCAACTGAACCCTAGAATAACATGAATGATGGTGGAAATGTAATTTTAAAAATTTATGTAAGTTATGAATGAGGGAACTAGTAAGAGTTTTTATTTATTTTTAAACTTTAAATTTTTTTTTAAAAAGGAAGCTTTTTTTAAAAAAAAGATTTATTTTTGATTTATATATGCATACAAGAGCTAGAGTACAAGCCAGAGATGCAGGGGGTGAGAGGATTCACCAGAGACAGAGTATGGAGCACAACAGGCAGAAGTACTGAAATATACTGCTGAGGGAGTAGTGGGCGAGTCAGGAGAGGTCTGCTGCACCATGTGGGTAGCTCCCTGGCCGGGGATCAAACTTATGCTGCAATGGCTGCAGATTCTTCATAGTGCTGAGACTTAACCCCATGAGCCACCAGAGAGGCCCCAATATAGACATAATATTAAGGTAATATATTCCTAAGCATTCTAGCTAAAGTCATGTATACCAGGATCTTTCAACTCTGGTAGAAACTCATTCCACAACTGTATGAGTTCCAAGTCTTGGTTAGCCTATTGCTTTCTGCTGCCTTTTTCATTAAGTCAGAGTTAGCTACTCTCAGTCTTTTGAAAATGTTTCAGGTACCCAATGCAGATCTCCAGTACTATCTCCTTCTGTGCAGCCACTTCCTCTCCTGTACTCTGTTCCACAAAAATCAGTCACTTTGGCTCCCTGTGGAGTCTCAGCTACAAACTTGACTGGTTCTCCATGGCAGCAGAGAAACAGCTCATGAAGCCCATGTGTGGGGAGCAGGAAAAAGTCTTTATTATGAGGCAGCAGGAGATACACATGTAAGAATAGAGCATAGCAGCAGCCATTTTAAAGTACAGCAGCCATTTTAGAGTTTAACTGACAGTGAGGTTGCAATTCCTGGAATCCTAGATTCTAAGAACGGCGTCTGTAACCATTAGATTACCCTAAAGTCAGATTCTAGAATCCACATCTGAAGCTGTCAGGTTACCCTAAGCCCATTCTGTATGCCCATTTAAACTGCTTAATTTTGGTGCTCAGGGTCCAAACCTGTCTGGGCACGGCCCCTGTGTCGGTTCCACTCCGGGGGTTCGGACCCTAGCTCGAGCTAGCTAATAAAGCCACTTTTGCTTTTGCATTGAACATGGGTCTCGGTCATTCTTGGCCTCGGCACCGGTGTGCTCTAACACACACATAGCAAAAGCTGCAGTGTCCAGCAAAGGCAGCCCCTCTGGGCTCTGGCTGTAGTAGTGATCTTGTGCCTTGTGAAGGGCCAATGAGAGTCCCCCCGCCTCCCAGAAGCCCTATTAACTTTATATGATTTATAGACAAAGCCAGTGCAGAACCAAATTAAACCTAGTTTACAGAATAAGCCTTCATGCATGGGAACTATACATCAAGGTTACATATGATTTACTGCCTTCTGCACATGTGGACTACATTTCAAGGCTACATGTTATCTACTAGGCCACCTGTGCTAGAAGGTCATTGCAAAAAACAGTCTGAGAAAACTATTTTCCCAAAGACCCTATACTCCCCGACCCAAATTCAATTTCTGACTCTTCAGCTTAATGGCCCTGTTAGGGGGAAAGGATGTCCTAAAGCTAATTCCATACAGGCTTTGTGGACTCCACCCCCACCCCAGGCAAAGCCAAAGACACTGGGAACTCCAAATCCCATCACCATCAAAGGGAAGGTGGCTGGGACCTGAAGGTGGGGTTAAGCAGCCAGGTTGGTATAAAGCCAGACATGGGCTTTGGAGGGGTCCCCCATTTTGGCTCTCGGCCAGCTTGCAGCCTCCGGCCAGCTCTGAGAGTGCCTTTGGGTTTCCAGTCGGCGGATTGGGTAGGAAGCATTAAAGACTTTATTTCCCTATTTTCTCCCGGAGTTGTACATTTTCCTTATTTCCTTTTCCCTTGTAAATAAACCTTTTATTAACCTTTTGTGTGTGCCTGTAGTGGAGTATTAATAAGACCCTTTGAAACTATGGGTGAGGACCCACAGCCAGGCAACCCGTTCAATATCGGGGCTGCCCTATAACAACCCTACAAGACTGCTTATGTTCTTCTCTATGCTGTGGTGTAGAAAGTGCCCTCAGACCTTAAGCTGAAGCAAGCATAAACCTTCCCTAGTTTTGTTTCATTTCACTCAAGCATTCCAGTCTTGCATTTTCTATTTTTCAATGAATGTCTGAAAACCGGTGCTTTATATATTTTGACCAGTTGTATATTTGTGTAAGATTGGACCATAAATCTGGTCCCCGTGTTCTAGTTAAAAAAAAAAAAATGCAAAAAAGCATTTTAAAATAAAATTTGATAGAAATTTAAATGTTTTGCAAGTATTCAAATTTTTCTTGGTGTTTTTCCACATAAATACTATTTCCATGTAAGTTTACAGGTTGCCAGGGACTGGGATGAAAGAGAAATAGGGTGTCATGTATTAATGGACATAATGTTTCAGTTAAGCAACCTGAATAAGCCCTAGAGACTTGCTATTACATCGTACTGACAGTCAATAAAGGATAGCCTTCCGAGATGTCCATAGCAGGCTTTGAATAGTCGTGTTGATGGAGGACAAGAATAGAAAGACTGGAAAGGAAGAGCCCCAAGACCAGAACCTGATTCTCAAGGAGGTCGAGGGGAATAACATGACCATTAACCCAGCTGTAGAGGTCATGACCCTCAGGCACCAGTGCCTTATCACAAGGCAGGAGACCCAAGCAGGATCAGACTGCTATAGGGAGTGGAGCACAGGCCTGAGGGTAAAGATATGGAGATTGGGCCCACCCTGGGATCTCTGATCCCCTCCTGTTTTGCCTAGTTATCCCAAATCAGCAACAAACAGGCCACTCCATGGAGGAGTGACCCCTCCCAAACAGAAGGGGACTATATCAATGCAATCTCCGCACAGGCTGGGGGCATCACTCCCACTGCCCACCTGTGCAGGTGCCTCTTTTCACCAACTCTCTCCCTCTGCAGGACAGCAGCCTCCTGCCTGGCCCTTATCTCACTCTTTTTTTTTTTTTTTTTTTTAAAGATTTATTTACTTTTATACAAGAAACAGGGTACAGGCCAGATATGCAGGAGGGTGAGAGGATTCACCCAAGATAGAGTAGGAAACAGAACAGGCAGATTGACCGAAGTACACTGCTGAGGGGAGCAACAGGCGAGACAGGAGAGGTCTGCTGGACCATGTGGGTATCTTCGTGGCCGGCGGGTATCAAACAGGCACTGCAGAGTCTGTGGACAGCTTCACAGCACTGCACTCAACCGCCTGCACCACCAGGGAGACCCCCCTTATCTCATTCTTTAGGTCAGGATGCATATACCCTCATTTTTCCCCAGAGTCTTTAGTATCTACATCCATCTAGATTCTCCATATGTATGTAATTAAGTTTCTTTTCTGCTATTATTTTATCTGATGTTAATGTGGTTGCTCAACCAGCACATGAAGAACTCAGAGGAGTAGGCGCATACTTCCTCTCTTTTCTGACAGCGACAATAACACATTGCACACTAAAAATGTGTTAAGAGAATATATTTAATAGTAAATGTTCTTATGACAAAATGAGACTTTAAAAAAAAAAGGGAGTAAATTAAAGAGATCAAGGCAGCCACTTATTTTCTCTGGAATCTTCCATACACCTTTGCTTGCAGTTCCTGCTCCCGCATATAAAACTTCAGGTTCCTAACCTAGCTTCTGATGTCATTATAGGTGCCATCCTATTTGGTATTTTGTAAAGAGATTCCCTCTCTCTGTACATGCTACCTTTCCATTTGTGAGTGTGAATCACAATTGACCCCTTGACAACCCGTGAGACAGACAGTTATTACAAGTTTAATTTCAACTTAGCCCGTGTGCCTTTTCTTTTCCATGACATTTACACTGACAGTCTCACAAAAGCAGTTTTGTGAAAAGTTGTTTCTACTTAGAATAAAAAAAATCTTCTGAACTAAAAATTATTACATCTTTAGATAGACTTATTATATGTGTGTGGTGTGTGTGTGGTGTGTGTGTGTAACTGGTTGTTTATTTTAACAGAAAAAAATAGATCAGAAGTTCAAATTTTCAGGCAGTTCAAACCTTTCCTAAAGTTAGCCTTCTTTTTCTATTTTTTTATTTTTTTTTGTAGATACACAGATATATAGCTTTTAGTACTGGCTCTTTTATTTGAAAGAAATTCTATAAACTGTTTTCTGGTATCTGCCCCCAAAATTCTCTGATAGATGAATTTTATCCTGAAATGGTCATTTACATAGATTTGCAGAGATGGCTTATTGGTTTGTGAATTTATATTATGAATAGGTATTATATTCCTGCAGTGTTCATTTATTTTATCTATGGGGTTGGGGGGTGTTGTGCTAACATTTATTCTGAGAATGAAGCAGGTCTTCACTTCCTCTCCTCTGACCCCCACGGTAGCCTCCAAGGGGGATGAAGCCAAGTCAGGGCAGTGTGGATCTGCCGCGCTGCCCACAGCAAATGGGGAATTGGGCATCCCTGAGGATAAATGGTGCATCCAACTCACAGAGAACTGCTCACCCCACCAACAACCCTTATAATATACACTAAGGAGTAGACTTGCTAGATCATCTGACAGATATAATTTTAATATTTTTAGAAACCTCCAAATAGGCAAGAACAACACAATGCAAGAAAAACAAAACCAGAATACAGGAAAATAAAACAAACAGCTCCAACTCAAAACTTAAATGAACTACTGTCACTCAGTTTTATTCATAGAAAAAGATTTTGAATACGAGCCTATTGATTCACAATAGCTGTTCCCACTACCACATCACTTTGCACATTCCTGTCCTATATAATTTTATCAACAATAAAAATAATGTTTGTGTTGATCATGTTCTTACTGTGAAATGTGTATATACTGTCCATATATAATCTTCACAGAAACTGTGCAAAATCGGTAAAATTATCATCAGCATACTATGAATTGATACTAAATTTATTGTCCAAGGTCTCCAATCCAGTGAATGCTAGCTAATTTAACATGTGTCTTTAGGGTTCCAAATTAACCTTTTTCAATTATATAATCATTGTTGTACTTTCCCCAATATGTGTTTTCATATCCTAACCAATTTTAGTCTGGAATACATAATATACCCAGTATCAAAGCATGTTCTTATTTTTTTTCCCCAGAATTCTGCTTCAAAGTAAGTTGAACATATTGATTCCTAAGGTCTTTTGGAACACACGAACATAAAATTGAAATTAATGAAAATTGTCTCTGTTGAATGATTTTTAACAAACCTATTGATCCATATCCCCAGGCACAGAGACTCACTTCAGCATTACATAGGTGTATGGATTTAAGCAGACAGCCTGCCCTGTTCCATAAAGCAATGGATTGCATTTTATTTTACTTGATTTTAAAACACAAATAAGACCTGCTAAAGTCACAATAATAAATGCAACCAACAATCAGTGATGTTGGACTCAGTTTTCTTGGGTATGCCATTTCAAATTCATTTAAAACTCAAATATAACAGGCCACAGAAGGGTTAGATTAGGGAGGACGCAATCACTCTTCTGTGCCAGTGGGACACACGATGCTGAATCACACCTGATGCTTGAGGGGATCACAAGGAATCTTCACTGAATATTAAGAAACACGGCCTGGTGGCCGACATAAAATTTAGAAAAAGGTAGTATCTGTTCATTGGTATTGGTACTGACCCTTTTTAAAAAAGCTATTTTTCATGCTCTACCTGGTAATCCCTGACTAATTCTTCACTCCACCCCTTCCCATACCAAGCCATGGGCATGTTTATTCCCTTTTTACTTTGTGTTTTCACATGTGTTAAAGGATGAGCTAAAAATTTTGTCTTATGCAGTATTTTGGAATTTCACATAAATTTCAACTTACATGAATAATATTAAAGATGCTGTTGGCACCAGTAGCTGTCCATAATCTAATAGAACTAGGAAGGGTGCTGGAAAAAATTAGGCAGAAGCCACCACAGATCCATCAATTATCTCCTCCTCAGTGCCAACATTCCTTCCACAAGATTCCTGTTCTAATATTCCCAGCTACCTGATGGCTTCAAGCTTATTTAACTATTGCAAGACTCCAATTGCTATAAATGCCTTCCTTTAACAAATATTTTCTCTAATAAAGCATGCAAAATTCTATGCGTCACTTTCCAGAGGGACTACTTGTGTGCAACTTGGAAGAGGAACACATGCCTCAGCAAAGCCCCTGCTTGATGTTGTGTTTCCAAACCATATAGACGCTATATGTTCCTATGAAAGGACAGGGACTCATAACGTGTTTCCAACAGACTCGTTATTAGAATCCTATATAAATCTTGGATTATATGAATCTCTGAATTTTACTACTTTCTTCCAAAACAGAGGAAGATTTTGTGAATGGGATTGTAGTTATCCAGTAGTGATGAAGGAACTGAGATTTAAAAAGATTATGACATGTGTTAATTTAACATACAAAGCAACTGTGGAGTCAAAAGATAACTCCAAGTAGGGCAGAAAGAGATTATGCTCAAGGTTGGTGGGAAAATCACATTTTCCTTTTCCTCCCCTCCCCTCCCTCCCCTCCCCTCCCCTCCCTTACCCCTCCCCTTATCCTACCCCCTTACTCACCTTTCCTCTGTCTCCTCTCCTTTCTTCTTTCCTTTTCTTTTTTTTCTTTTCTCCTTCAACTACTCCAGAAATGTCAATCCAAGGAAAAATTTCCTATCTCTTTGTACAGAGTCCCATCATAAACAATTACATCCTGTCTAAATGTAATGACATGTACTATAAGGATTTCCAACTGCTATCATGTAGTAAAAGGGGGGTGGGAACTTCAGTTTTTATCTTCATGTCCCTTTTTTATAACAAGCAACCCTCATTTCTGTGCACATTTTCAGTAGCAAACTAGTCTCTCTTAGAAGATTTCAAGGGGAAGGAATCATTTCTTTCTTGTGTCAGTGTTAAATAAGGCAGCAGTTTTCATTCTCCAAATGTACAATCTGACATCTCTTTATTTAGAAACCAGGGCAGCATTAAACCCAACATTTACTTCCTTGATATTAATGACAACTGCATGAAATTGCTTGTGTAAGTATTAAACTTACACTCCCCTGCTGCTATTGCTGATATAAAAACAGTGTTAGTTTAATAAAGTGAGCTTTCTTCTTAATAAAAAGAATGTCTGAGAAAACCAAATGTTTTCTGTCTAATAAAATGATCCTGATTCCTCAGAGTCTTCCCATGACTCACCACCATGGAGATGATTAGATACTGGGAACTTTGGGGTTCCCCTGTTATCCTGAGAGGGTAATTGGATAGACTGGATTTTTGTAATTATTGGAAAGTACATAAAATCCAAATTTAATAAAGCATTTTTAATATGTCCAAACTATAAAAACCAATTCTGATAGGCACATTTCTTCATTTGATTTTTTTTAACAGTAAAGGAACATTCAAAGAATATTAGTGTTGAACCCAGGCAGAATCTGCTTAGGAGTTGTCAATATTCTTCAGGGCAGATGTCCTGGATCTAAGGTTTGTTTTAAAAAATGACAGGTTAGATTAATGTCCACTTAAAGGTAAACTTGTTTTGTATTTTGTGGGGAAAAATATTTCTTACCTTAAGAAGAAAGCGTTATAAATTTTCTTGTTTGAAAATGCACAAGTTTTTCTCTACCATTAATGGAAAAGGTCACGTTTTAAATGTAGTTCTTGATTTATATAAGACTTGGTTCTTTTCTTTCTTTTTCATATATATTTTTAAATTGAGATTAAAAAATACAATACTGTATGAGTTAGAGCCTAGGATCACACTCTTCAGGTGTATGTTACCACACCCCTCCTGCCACAAATGCACCTGCAGTCTTCCACTATACTCCACTGGCCCCCCTCCACACCACTTAGTTCCCCACTTTCCTCTCTATCCAGAATGTGGTGATGGTTTCACATGTTGAACTAATTAAATCATACACTTCATAATTTTGCAGTTTTTTGTTATCAATTATACATCAAAAATCTTCTTTTTAAAAACTGTTCTTTTTAACGGAGTACAAACATTTTTCTCAGCGCACACGGATCATTCTCCAGGATCGATCACATACTGGGGCACAAGACAAACATCAACAGATACACCAAGATTGAAATCATACCAACCATCTTTTCTGACCACGAAGGAATCAAACTAGAAATAAATCATAAAAAGAGGCAAGGAACTATCCTACCTCATGGAGATTAAAAGCCAGCCACTACTGGAAGACCACTGGACTAACGAGGAGATCAAAGAAGAAATTAAAAATTCTTTGAATTGAATGACAAGGAGGACACCCAATATCCTAAATGTATGGGATGCAGCAAAAGCAGTAATAAGAGGAAAATATATAGCAATAGAAGCTCACATCAAAAACAAGAAAGAACTCAAAGAAACAACCTAATCTCGAAGCTCAAAGATCTAGAAAAAGAACAACAAAAAAACCCCAGAACCAGTAGAAGAAAAGAAATAATAAAACCAAAGCAGAAATAAATGAAATTGAAAACTAAAAAACAATCCAAAAGATCAATGAAACCAAGAGCTGGTTCTTTGAAAAATAAATAAAATAGACAACCCCTAGCCAGGCTCACAAAGGAAAAAGGGAGAAAGCACAAATACACAGAATCATAAATGAAAGAGGAGAAATCACAACGGACACAGCAGAAATCAAAAGAATAATCAGTAACTACTATGAACAGTTATATGGAAACAAGTTCAACAATCTAGAGGAGATGGACAAATTCCTACAACTCTACAAATCACCCAAGCTAGATAAAGAAGAAATAGAACACCTAAACAGACCAATTACAAGCAGCGAAATTGAAATGGTAATTAAAAACCCCCAAAAACAAAAGCCCAGGACCTGATGGATTTACAAATGAATTCTACAAACATTCAGAGACGAATTAGTGCCTATCCTTCACAAAACTCTTCCAAAAAATTGAGAAGGAAGGGACAATACCAAACACGTTCTATGAAGCCAATATTACACTAATAAAAACCGAATAGGACAACACAAAAAAGGAAAACTATAGGCCAATCTCCCTAATGAACACTGATGCAAAAATCCTCAATAAAATTTTAGCTATCAGAATCCAACAATGTATCCATAAGATAATTCACCACGACCAAGTTGGATTCATTCCAGGGGCACAAGGATGGTTTAACATCCGAAATCAATCAACGTTATCCAACACATCAACAAAAAGAAATATAAAAACCATATGATAATATCAATAGATGCTGAGAAAGCGTTCGACAAAGTGCAACACCCATTCATGATAAAAGCCTTGAATTCTTGGATACAAGGAACATACCTCAACATCATAAAGGCCATCTATGACAAGCCAACAGCCAGTATCATTCTCAATGGTGAAAAGCTGAAAGCAATTCCATTAAGATCTGGAAAAGACAAGGATGTCCACTCTCACCACTGCTTTTCAATATAATACTGGAAGTCCTAGCCAGAGCAATAAGACAAGAGAAAGACATCCAAGGAATCCAAATAGGAAAAGAAGAAGTCAAACTATCACTATTTGCAGATGATATGATAATATACATAGAGAACCGCAAAATCTCCACAGAAAACTAATTCAACTCATCAATCAATTCAGTAAAGTGGCAGGAGATACAATCAACACGCAAAAGTCAGTAGCCTTCCTATATACACAAACAATAAATCTGAAGAAGAAGAAACAAAAAAACCACCCCTTTTATTTAATACGAAACAAAAAAAATCAAATATTTGGGAATAATCTAACAAAAGAGGTAAAGGACCTATACAAGAAAACTATAAAAAACACTGTAAAGAAATAGAAGAAGAACAAAGAAATGGAAAGACATCCCCTGCTCATGGATTGGAAGAATAAACATTATTAAAATGGCCTCCTACCAAAAGCAATATACAGATTCAATGCTATTCCAATCAAAATCTCAATGGCATTCTCAAAGAAATAGAAACAATTATTGATGAATTCTCATGATGGAATCACAAAAAAACCCGAATAGCCAAAGCTCTCTCTGAAAAAAAAAAAAAATAGAGGAAATGGAGCATCACACTCCCAGAACTTCAAACTATAACTACAAAGCCATAATCATCAAAACTGCATGGGGTATTGAAAAGAACAGACATACAGACCAATGGAATCGAATAGAAAATCCAGAAATAAACCCACAGATTTATGGTCAACTAATCTTTGACAAAGGAGCAAAGACTATGCATTGGAGCAAAGAAAGTTTGTTCAATAAATGGTGCTGGAAAAACTGGGTCGCTACATGCAAAAAGAATGAAGCTTGACCACTACCTCACACCATACACAAAAATCAACTCAAAATGGATTAAAGAACTAGACATAAGACCTGAAACATAAAATACATAGAAGGAAATATAGGCGAACACTACGGGTTTTGCACATCAAAGACATCTTTACAGACACATCACCCAAAGCAGTGATAGTGAAGAGAAAGATAAACAGCTGGGACTACATCAAATTAAAGATTTCTGCACAGCAAAAGAGACAATAACAAAAAAAAAGAGAAACCCCACAACTGGGAGAACATTTTTGCACCCAATACTGATAAAGGACTGATCACAAAAATCTGCAAAGAGCTGATGAGACTCAGCACAACAAGAAAATAATCCAGTCAAAAATGGGCAGAAGAGCTAAAAAGAAACTTCTCTGAAGAGGAAATGCAAATGGCCAACAGACATATGAAAAAAGTTCAACATCACTTGTAATCAGGGAATGCAAATCAAAACTACCATGAGATACCATCTCACACCAGTGAGAATGGCAACATATTTAAAAAACTAGCAACAACAAATGTTGGAGGATGTGGAGAAAAGGAACTCTTGTGCACTGTTGGTGGGAGTGCAAACTGGTCCAACCACTATGGAGAGCTGTGTGGAGATTCTGGACCTACTAAACATAGAGCTTCCATATGATCCAGCAATTCCACTCCTAGGTATTTACCCAAAGGAACAGAAACATCAATTCCAAAGAGCACCTGCACTCCTATGTTTATAGCAGCACTGTTTACAATAGCTAAGCTTTGGAAACAACCCAAATGCCCAAAAATAGATGACTGGATCAAGAAAATGTGGTACATATATACATGGAATATTACTCAGCATCAAAAAAGATAAACACATGCAATTTGTAGCAACATGGATGGCACTGGAAGGGATCATGCTCAGCGAAATAAGCCAAAAGAAAAGAAAAATATCCGGATGGTCTCACTCATAGCAGGAATCTAGAAAACTTAAATAAGGGACCAGGAAAATGATATAAGAAAGTGAAAATCAAAATCAACAAAAAACTATGAACCAGAGACACTTTTTGGGGGTGGGGGCGGGAGGGGAAGGATTGGGGTCAGAATGGGGCGTTTGCAATTGTATGGGGGAATATAAAAATAAAATTTAATATTTAAAAAAAAAAAATAAAAAAAAAAAAAATAAAGGTCTTTAAACAACAACAAAAAAAAAAAAAATAAAACTGTTCTTTTTAATAGCTAAATGCCCCTCGATATAACATCCTTTATACTGAATAGTCTTAATCAGAAGAATGTTTGGTCCTGATAATTTTGAACTTCCTTGTACCTTATGCTCCCAGAAAGCAATGATGGTTATGAAATTCTCTCACCCTTTTGTTTTTCTAATTGCTTCCACATTTTTTGTTTTTCTATTTTTGTTATGTGAACTAGTCATCTCAAAGGGCAACACTGATCCTGCATTTTCCAAAAATATACCATCTCAACTATTCTCATGGCTCCCACGACTTGTGGGTGGTATCTTGTTGACTTGCATCTATAAAACCAGAGATATCCTCATTAATGAAATTTTCCCTCTGCAATATCTTGAATAAAATCATCTTAACTGTCCAATGCAGTCTGTCTTTCTCAGAACCCAGAGAATTTTCACATTGGCCTAAACACTCCACATATATTTCTGATCTAATACTGTGTCTGGATGGATGCAAGAACTGCTCGAGGCAGTGGATATCAGAGGCTGGCCAGCTGTCAGTTGTTTACAAGTCCCTGTAAACTCTTCTATCTGTATTTTCAGACACTAATAGAAACTTATTCATTATTTCTAGAGGTTTAATATGCTCTTGCTAGTCTTTTTTTTTTTTTTCACATTCTCTCTTTCCATAGTGTCTATGTACTATATTGAGGGGAGAAGTGAGAATAGGATTAGAAAATCCAGTCTGACTAATGTTCTATGTTTTATTAGATGTGAGTTATAGAAAATCCTAAGTAGCTAGGCATTAATTGTGCCAATTTTGCTGCACTCATGTCATAACTTATTTACTCCATTTACCAAGGAGCAGATCAGATGCTTTATACTTTAAAAGAGAACTGAATGTAAGTTAGAAATGGGAGCAATAACAGCTAGTTTTGTAGCTTGGTTATTAATCTGAACTGAGCTCTTCTTGTACAAGAGGCATCGTTCAGGTCTGAATAGTCTCCATATCCTTTTTTTTTGTTTTTTCAAATTTGTGTTTTTCCTCTCTTATTTATTTATTTATTTATTTATTTATTTATTTATTTTTATAATTATAAATTTTATTTTTATATTCCCATACCATTGTGACCCCATTATTTTGACCCCAATCCCAAAATCCAGTGTATCACTTTCTAAAAGTTACCTCAGGTTCCCCCTCCAGGTCAAGAGTGAATATCCTGGTACATTCTATGTACCGTCTGTCATTTATTTGACTTGAAGAATCTACTCACAAATATGTCCAAGAGGGGCCTCCCTGGTGGTGCAAGGGGTTCAGTCTCAGCACTATGAAGCTATCAGCCACTGCAACATGAGTTTGATCCCCGGGCCAGGGAGGTGACCCACATGGCACAGCAGACCTCTCCTGTCTCACCTGCTGCTCCCCTCAGCAGTATATCTCATCAAATCTGCCTGTTCTGCTCCAGACTCTGTCTCTGGTGAATCTTCTCACCCTGACACCCCTGGCCTACACTCCAGTTCTTCTATGCATAAATAAATAAAATCTTTAAAAATAATAAAAAAACAAATATGCCAAAGATATTTGATTTGCTTCTTGAGACAAAATATTACTGTTTATAAAATGTTCCTCAATAAAACTACATTGTTTTCTCCTAATAATTAATAGCTTTGGGGGTCAAAAACAACCAACAGTAATTATCTCAACTCTCTTAGCTCTAAGCAGTTTTTTCAATTTCGTATTGAAGTTAGTCCTGATTTGGAATTGACAGATATCTGAAACAAACCATACTCAGTAGGGAGACTCCAAAATCAGAGACTGATTCTAAGTCAACTTCTTATAAGTAGTTACAGAGTAAAGTAAGAAGTAAAAGATTATTTACAACCGAATTTCAGCAATATAAGACTAAGAAGTGAAAGATGAGAGTCACTGAAGACTATCACTTTAAATCAATAGTCTTTTTAGTATGCTCATCATCTAAATATAAGATGATCTGGCATAACACAAATACCATTGATAGCCAGTTATGACTCAGAATAGGATATGCAGATAATATTACAAACTGTATAAATTGCTTTATTAAATAATGTACAACTGAATAATATAACCAAACCACTGCAGAGCTTTTGATGTACCAGGTGCTGAGAATTAAAAAATTTATTTAAAATCATCCTAAATCACCCTGTTTCCACATATTATTCAACAGTTTTGTAGAATCCACTGCAGAAAA
>NW_026555331.1:2260056-2289936 GCF_014898055.3 Talpa occidentalis | reverse complement strand
TCTCCCCAGGGACAACGGTGGGGGGCTGGTAGTTGATGCCCACCTGCCGGAGAAAAGAACGTAAGACTGAAGTTTACGTTCTGGCCTCAGACGTGGTGGCTTATTTTTAAAAAAAAACAGCTGTGGACCAAGATTAAATGATGCCCTTAGAAACTAGTATTTATTTTTTTGGTAGTACGTATTAACGTTTAATATCCTTTGACCTCTGTTTTCACTTTTGGAATTTACCCAATTAAGAGCACAAAGCTAGCATGTATAAAATTTTTATGTATTTAGGTTAAAACATTGAAATGGCAAAAATGGAAACAAATATCCATCGTGGGGCTAGTTAAATTATAACACCTACACAATGAAACACTAACATGTGTGATCATGCAAAAGAACAGGAAATCTATCTAGTATATTTTCAAAGGATACTGTATACTTAAAAAGAAAAGCTAGCTGAGTTCTATGTGAAGATTTACATTTAAAAACATCTGTAGAGTAGCAAAGAGTAGAGAGCCTCAGGGAGATGGACAAACATCTGGGAGTGCACTGAGTCTCTTCATCTCTTTCCTTTGGAGCAGATAGCTATTAGCAAGAGTCAGGCACAGAGGCAGCCCCCAGAAGAGTTGGGAGGGGCAGAAAGAAGGAGAGGGGTTTCTCACCCTGCCCTCCCACAGCTCTAAAGCCCAGGCCAGCTGGCTTCTCCATTGGGAGTGCTGCCAGCTCCCTCTTCTCTTTGGCCACCTGTGCACACTGATTGCAGTCTGTCACCTTCATGAAAGGCGTGTGCATCCTTTGCTCATCTTGCTGGCCTCTTTCTGTCAATATCATCCATAAAACAAGCACACAATATACCATGAATATGTACAGAGTATCTCTTTAAGCACAAACACCCCGGGGGAAGGGGAAGAGGCTTTTAGTTTTCCAGTCTTTTACTTTCAATGCTATCCCCGAGCAAAGAGATGGGGAAGTCACACTAGGAGAAGTGAAATTCAACATGGTCCTCCAGGCTGGACTGTCTGCTGTGGGGACAGTAGAAACGCAATTTTCACTGTCTCCAACAGAGCGGCCTCCCTGCTGGCTCAGAAGCACAAGAGACTCAGAAGAGGAGACCTGGACACAAGGCACAGCACCTCTCACAGTACCTCCCAGAGGCTGCTTGTATGTCTTAACCTTCCAGAGGTCAACTGTGACCGAGAAAATTTGCTCTGCTCAAGTCAAGAGCACGATAACTAGACATAGGGAATGAAGGTTTCAATTCCAACCAATAACCTACAATGTTTACAAATGTAAGATTTAATGGATGTTCACAAATCTGGTGGAAACTGTCGTGCATTTACACTTTTTTTTTTTTTTTTTTTTTTTTTTATTTTTTTAATTTTTTTTTTTTTTTTATAGAGGCATGCTTTATTTATTTGTTGCTGGTTTGTTTGTTTGTTTTGTTTATACATGCACTGGGTACAGTCAGAAGTGTGGGAGGGTGAGAGAATTCACCAGAGCCAGAGTGGGGAGCAGAGCAGGCAGAAGGACCGAAGTACACTGCTGAGGGAGCAGCGGGCTGCAGGAGAGGTCTGCGCGCCATGTGGGACCCTCCTCTGGTGGCCGGGGAGCAGCCGGGGATCGAACCGGCGCCGCAGAGGGCCGCGCGCAGCTTCGCAACCCAGCGCTCAACCGCTGCGCCACCCACCGGGGAGGCCCCATTTTACACTTTTCTAAGTCACTTTAAATTTGTCAATCTGATCCATCAAGATGTCTTAAAACGGGGCCGACTAAGGGCCAGATGGGCTTAAAAATTTTTGTGTAGTCAGAGGTAGAGTCATTCCAAATGGGAAAAAGACTCACAATTTCTGCTACTTCTCTTTTCATCTGGAATTATAACTGGGTTTGTTTTTTTTTTTTTTTTTAAACTCCTTAGACACTCACTAGCCTTTAATGTGGTGAGTCACACCTTTGTTCAAAAACAAAAAATAAGGCACAAAGTTAACAAACCCAGACACAGAGGGGCACTTCACTGGTAATAATAGGCCCAGGCTGGATATTCTATTATTTGGCGTCTAAGTACATGTGCGGCTTTCCTCTGGTGGACATTTCATTCTGTCACTAAACATGCTTGAAGGAGCCACCTAATTACAAAGTGATTTTGCATTTGAGGCAGTATTCCCAGTCTGGTTTGGAGGACGGCAATGCACCATCCTTTGCCACCACCACCACCTCAACAGCAGAATGAATTTAAAATTCTATTTACAAGAATGTAGATGCTGCCTAAAATGCAATGACAATTGACTTAAGTTAAGAAACACTATTTCTAATATACTAAACATACCACAGAGCTCACAAACTTTTTAGATGAGCAATGGAGAAATGTAGATAGACTGCTTTACAGTAGACCCTCCCTTAATGCTTTCCTATCATTGTGCCCGTGAAATTTTTATATACGAAAGCTCTTTCAGTCTGTTTCCACATCATAAAATATTAGTATGTCCCATGGATATTACAAAGTGGTTGTAAGCAACAGGGCACATAAAACACTTTGAAGAATAAGGCACTTAGCAAATTAATTACTAAGGTTATTCCTCCTGCACTGAGCTGACATGGAAAAACAGGTATTCTCCACAAAGGGGAAGCCTTCTATGGCAGGTCTGCTGCTTGCCAACAGGGAAAACCCCCCAATGTCACCCAGTCCTACCTTAAACCCAGTTGGGCACCAGTCCACAAACTGGATGGTGCGCTTGGTCTTGATGGTGGCGATGGCCGCGTTGACGTCTTTGGGAACCACGTCACCCCTGTACAACATGCAGCAGGCCATGTACTTGCCATGGCGAGGGTCACATTTGACCATTTGGTTGGCCGGCTCGAAGCAGGCATTGGTGATCTCAGCCACAGACAGCTGCTCGTGATAGGCCTTCTCTGCTGAGATGACTGGGGCATAGGTGGCCAGGGGAAAGTGGATGCGAGGGTATGGGACCAGGTTGGTCTGGAATTCCGTCAAGTCCACGTTCAAGGCCCCATCGAAGCGCAGGGAAGCTGTGATGGAGGACACGATCTGCCCGATGAGACGATTGAGGTTGGTGTAGGTGGGCCGTTCGATGTCCAGGTTGCGCCGACATATGTCATAGATGGCTTCGTTGTCCACCATGAAGGCACAGTCGGAATGCTCCAGGGTCGTGTGGGTGGTCAGGATGGAGTTGTAGGGCTCCACCACGGCCGTGGACACCTGGGGGGCCGGGTAAATGGCAAATTCCAGCTTGGACTTCTTGCCATAGTCCACCGACAGCCGCTCCATGAGCAGAGATGCAAACCCGGAGCCGGTGCCGCCCCCGAAGCTGTGGAAGATGAGGAAGCCCTGCAGCCCCGTGCACAGGTCCGCCTGAGAGCAAACGAGACCCGGGTCAACGCCTGCAGCAGCCACACCACCATCCCCAAACATTCCTTGGCACGTGTCTATGGACTCAAATCATCCTTGGTGAACGTGCATCATGCTCAGACGCTAAACAACTGTGGACACACTGTGGTCACACTGCAGTGTCAGGATGTGGACTCACCATTCCGACTTGGGTTTGGTCAAAATGACCTGCTGGTCTCCACCTCAGGCCCACCCTTCTGTCCAGGACAACGTCCCCGGGAAGCCTTCCCCGCGTTCTCACCAGTTTGCGGATCCTGTCCAGGACCAGGTCGACAATCTCCTTGCCGATGGTGTAATGGCCTCTGGCGTAATTATTGGCTGCATCTTCCTTCCCGGTGATCAGCTGCTCGGGGTGGAAGAGCTGCCTGTAGGTCCCTGTGCGCACTTCATCTGCGGAGAGGACACATGTGCTGCCATCTTTGAGGCCCACGGTGAGCCCATCAGGGCAGAGGTTCGCAAGCACGTCTCTTCTACTAGGCATGTGTTGTTCTGTCAGCTCAGGGTACAAATGCCAGCTCCACCAGTTCCCAAGAAGGGAAACAGCTCTCACACCCCCAGACCCCTTATATACTACACAGCCACCAGGTCAGCAGCATGACTTCTGCCAGTCAGTCCCATTTGTCACCCTAAAGCCTGGGAGACAAAGGCCACATAGGGTGCCCTTTCTGTCACTTCCCGAGGGGCCACTGAAAGGACTTGCTCGCTCTCTCTCTGCAGCTCTCCTTGGCCTTCTAATCTACTACTGGCCTTCTAACCTGGAAGAACACTATGAATGGTCTCCACGTAACTTTCTATGTCTCATACACGGGTCAAGACTCTTGTGCACCAGCAGGACAGAGAGCACGGCATTAAGCAGGGACCAGCGAGCGCCCACGTTCCCCGCAGGCAGAGTCTACATCCCCACCTGACCAGGGCTGAGGCAGCCACCAATTGGTCCCTCATCAGCCATCCTGCTGCTGACAAAGCAGCCTTTTGCTCTACTTGAGGATTTTCTAAATCAGGAGCCAGCGCCCCACATTCACTCAAGGAAACTTTTCCATTTCTCACCTAACATGGCTGAGGGCGTTCGCTTGTATGTCCTAGCCTTTCTGCAGAGGGATTGAAAGGAGCAGAGGAGGGGCTTTAGTGGGGTTCTCCCACCTTCTCAAGAAAGCTGTCTAAGTGTCTGAGTACCTACCAACCACGGTGGGCTCCAGGTCCACAAACACTGCTCTGGGCACGTGCTTGCCAGCTCCCGTCTCGCTGAAGAACGTGTTGAATGAGTCATCCCCACCACCGATGGTTTTGTCACTTGGCATCTGACCGTCGGGCTGAATCCCATGTTCAAGGCAGTACAATTCCCAGCAGGCATTGCCGATCTGGACACCTGCCTGCCCCACGTGGATAGAGATACACTCGCGCTGGGAACCAGAACATAAACGTGAGACCCACTTGTCTTCAGGGCCGGTGTCACTATATGGCATGCAAAACATAATGTAATCTTTGTGTGCTTCAGTGCTAGGACTCTCAAACTTATGACCTATGATTCTTAAGTGAATCTTCTACCTTTGTGAATCCAGAGGAAGAGCTGACCTTGCTCTGTGAGACAGCAATTTGTGATACTTACTCAGACCCACCGTAGGTAAGAAATGCTAAGTTCCTCAAACCCTAACCTTTTGCTACAATACAAAATTAGGTTATTTTAAACCTTGAAAGCCCATTATTTTCAATAGTAAACTTCACATTATGGCTTTCGCAGCAATTATCTGAGGAATATAACAGGTCTGATTGTGTCCTGACTTAAGGATAAACTGAAAGGTAGTAAGTCAAGGGAGGAAAGAGAGACTAGGATACAGGTAGCCATGGCCCGAGTGCTGGCGGTTACTGTGCTCTCGCCTCCCTCCTGCTCCTCTGTATCTGCCCTGCCCTCACTTGTCTCCCATCCCGCTCTAAGCTCCAGGAGGCTGACCCCTACGGGCCGGCCATACCAAAGGGCTGCCTGTCCTCTGGCTTCTGGTTGGTTTGGCCAGGGTCAAGCAGCTAGACTGGGAAGTTAGAGGGAGGTGCGGTCAGGGTGCTTGCTCCCTGGCTCCCTCTCTGCCAGACTGCCATGTGCTGCATGAGGCATTTATCAAGGCCACAACTTTCGGCAGTAACTCTCTTCATAAAGCTGCCTGGTTCACTCTAGTATCCATTTCCTCCCCACACCCTTGCCTTCAAACCTAGGAGTTAATGGTGCCTACACATCGCAAATGGTGGGAAACTGCTCTGTACTTTGGTAATTCCTTTAAGTCCTACCCCTATCCTCAGAAAGAGTATCTTTTCTTGATGCCCATTAGCTTCCTGTCAGAAGCCTAACTACACAGTCACTAAATCACTCGTTCCGCTTTAAACATATCATGCTCACAACTATATGAGATCAAATGAAACTGAGGTGTCCGTCCACTTTAAATTCCAATGTACACCTTCCAGTCCCGTTTCCTATCACGCAAGTATCAAATCTCAGAATTATCAAGGGCATCAAAGATCAATGCAATGAAGCAAACGCTCCACCACAGCCCGAAAGGGAGCATTCAGTTCTAGAAAGAACACTGACAAGGAACTCATTCACCCAGAGGAGGAATTCATTAACACTTTAGAATCCACCCATCCGCATCATTTCAGCGAGATTATTCATTCGCTTTACTTAGATGCAGATACTCAAGTTCACAAGATGCCTGACTTGGCATTCTACTCATTCAGCCCTCACAAGATCAGTGCAAGCTCTGTGACCTGGGCAAACCACACAATTTCTTTCTTTACAAAATAAGGACCGGGGAGCTGAGTTGTCCACAAGGCCATTTGCATCTGAGTTCATAAAACTAACCAAACCAATCAGGGAGATCATTCCTAACTCGCAATAGAAAGCCACGAGAAATTCTCATTGCCATTTCACCCGAAGCATTGAAATTCCTGTTTCTTTACTCAGCTGTCTTTCCTGAAAAAAATTATCTGAAACTTCCTCTGTTCTTTTCCCACTCCACACCAACTCGTCTCTTCAGTCTTGGTAGATGCCACTGTATCCTACCCACCCAGATATCTCAACTTCCTGCCACCGAACAGACCTTTCTGCTCCTGTCCTTCCTTTCCAACCACGCCAGGCCTCTTCCTGCCAATGAACCTCTGCTTCTGCTGACCGCCGCCCCAGCAGAGTATCTAGACCTTTTCAGAATACACGGAGATAGAAGCAACTTCCCAGGAGGACAACGAGGGTTCGAGCCCTTCCAGTTTGCACGGGTGGTGGGTCATCAAAGATGGCGAGAGTGCTGGCGTCTGAGCTCGAACTGCACCGGCGGCCAGCACATTGTTCACAAGCACCGACAGACAGACAAAATTCAGGTTAAGGATGGCCTTGCTGGAACAACGAAAAGACGACGTTCAGTCCATCTCTACCCTGACAGAACGGGAAGACACGTTCTGTTTGAGCGCCCGGCTGAACTGGCCGCTCTCTTCCGAGGAAAGCTATTTTTACTTGAAAGAAGTGAGAAACCTTGGGCTACTCAGTCTTGGGTCATTTCTCCTGTCCACATGCGTGGCTCTAGAGTGAATAGGTACTTTTAAAGTCTCAGTGTTCATTTCAAACATGACAAGTTCCAGGGACAGAACCCCCAGAAACAGAAACAGAATCTCTTCGGGCTCCCGGGTAATTTCTAGCGCAGCGGTGCCGGCCGCCTCCGGTCTTCGGAACCCGGCGAGGTGGCGCCTTCTCAGCGGCTCCGCCACGGCCGAGAAGGAGCCGCGGCCGCCCGGGCCCACGCCCGCCCCGGGCCCTGGTCTCCGCCACGCTCGGGCCGCCACCGCCCTCGGCGCCCACAAGCCCAGGGACGAGGCAGGGGCCGGGGCCCAGGCCTCCCGCGGGCCTCCGGCCTCTCCCCGGCGTCCGAGCCCCGCGGGCCTTCTCACAGAGCGGCTTCGTCCACCTCCACGCCCCACCCCGCCCACGCCGGGCCAGGGCGCCCACCCCGCGCGGCCCTGCGGCCCTACCATGCTGAGCGGTGCCGCCGCCGCAGCTCGACTCCAACCGCCCGGCCTGCCGCGCGCCCAACGAACTCGGCCGCTGCGCACGGGCGCGCAGGGAATTGGTCCGCCGGCGCCTCGACAGCCATTGGTCTGCAGAGCCCAGGGGCGGGCCGAGTCCCGGAACCCCACTTCCCATTGGTCCTTGCTTAACTCGTGTACTGTGGCGCTTTCTGGTTGGATGCGAGTTTTGGCGGGAAGGCTGCACAGTCCTCGAGCGCGCAGTGAGGGCTGGAGCCTCCGAGGAGTTTTTGGGCTTTAGGTTGGCGCCTCCACCGCCACGCCTGGGACGTTCCCAACTGCGTGAGCCCCTAGCCTGAGAATGAGTTGACTACGACCTCATGCTGCTATCCCTTTTGGCTCCCCGCACCGGTTCCGTTTTTTTCAAAGCGGACTGCCTGCGAGAGGCTTGTTCACCATCTCTCCAAAGTGGTCTCCCTCTTTCTTTTCCACCCGCTCCCAGTGCAGAAAGGCTCTTCCCGTCTAGCACCCGGCGACCGGGCCGGATTCACCTGCTTTTAAAGGAGAAAGGGGCTTCTGGGGACAAAGGAGAAGGAGGGTACAACCCTGCTCTTCTCCCTCCCTGGGTTGGGGTGCAAAGTCCATTTTGGAGGACTTTGGAACAATCATGGGGTTCTTCCGTTCCGTAGAGATCAACCTAACTTTCTTTAGGCTCCAACATGCATTTCCTTCTGAGAAAGGCAAGGGAGGGCCTCCCTGGTGGCACAGGCGGTTGAGTGAAGCGCTGTGAAGCTGTCCGCAGCCTCTGTAGTGCTGGTTCGATCCCCGCCGGTCTTGGAGATACCCACATGGCGCGGCAGACCTCTCCTGTCTCCCCCACTGCTCCCCTCAGCAGTGTGTTTCGGTCGGTCTGCCTGTTCTGTTCCCCATTCTGTCTCTGGTGAATCCTCTCACTCTCCTGCACATCTGGCCTGTACCCCCATTCTTTGTAAAAAAAAATAAATAAATAAATAAATAACTCTTAAAAAAAAAAAAAAAAGAAAGGCAAGGGAGAAGGAATCCATGGGTACCTCCAGTTCATCACTAGAAAGTGGCACCCCATGTGGCAACTCCCTAGGGTGTTGAGCAGACCCTTCCCCTCCTTGCAAGAGAGTGGATCCTGCTCCTGTGATGGGACACATCACATAGAGGAGTTGGAATATTTTATAGGCCTTGGTGAGCCTCTAAAGGCACAACCACATCTGCACTTAGAAAGATGCCCTTTGCAGCAGGGAGGAGGGAGGACAACAGAGTTATGGAAACCAAAAGAAACCCTGTTTGCCTCTTCTCCCCAGGAGGGTGAAGCCTTCCCTCGTACTCAGCTGTTTGCCATAATAAAAGACCACAGACCAGGTGACTTAAGCAACAGTGTATTTTCTCACAGTTCTAGAGGCTAGAAGTCCCAGTGTAACCGGAAGATCAGAGTTTGGGCCACCTGTCACCACTAAATGCCAACGAAGAAGAGACAGAAATAGAGTGAGCTCTAAAGTGTGCTTTAATCAGGTAGCCATCAATCTGGAAGATTGGGGGGTGGCTAACACCCTATAGGGTAAGTAAAGTATCAGGCTTTTCTGTCCTCCCACCATTTGGATGGATGATGGATCCCTGTGGTCCTGAATGCATGCCTGAAGGGCACCTGAGGTGGGGTGTGGGCATGAATAGATGGGTACACCCGAGCTGAGAGACTGGGCTTATAAGGGCGGCATCACGGGGACACCAGGAGAGAAGAAAGAGAATAACCAGAGAGAGGAACAACTGAGAGAGCAGCCCCAGCAGAGAAGCAGAGGTCACGAGAGAACGCCGGAGAGCCCAGAAAGAGGGACGATTTGCCGGGGGCTGGGAGGCCCGCCAGCCCCCCTGCCTGCCATGTACCTGGTAAACTCAATAAAAGCCTGAAAAAGCCACTGAGGGCTCTTGGGACTCTCCTTCGCCTGCCTGCTCCCATCATAGAGATGCTGCTCCGTGTCCCATCCTGCCGCTACACACCCTAAAGAAAGTGCCTTAACCTTTCATTTCCAGCTGCCTTTTAGTGAGTTGAACAAAGACAGTTCAGCAGTAAGCAGGCCTTCACTGCTGCCAGGAGATTGTGATGTCCGGCCCCGGAGCTCCTTACTACCCTCCTGGACACCTGGCCTCATGCTCGTCCCGCCGTGCTGAGGCTGGTCTGCAGCGAGCACTGGCCCCCTGCCCTCCTCCAGATGTGTCCTCGGGCTGGAAAATTCACTCAGGACAGACAGGCCATAAACAACACGTATGTGCAGATTCCCTACTATAGCAGCTTAGTGTCTCACCCGATCTCCTCCCCCTCCCTAGCCCCTGTTACCAGCTCAAGGTCTGTGAGGGTCGATGTCTATTGAGGTCTCTCTTCCTGGCTTCCAGAGGGTTTCCTTCTTGTATCCTCATGTGGGGCGTGGGTGGAAAGAGCAAGCTGTCTGGTGGCCTCTTCTCATAAAGCTATGAGTCCTATCCCATCCCAGCTCACCTGTACGACCTCATTCAACCTTAATCATTCCCTCTCCAGCACCTCAGAGAGTCTCTTTCACATCCAGAGTGGCCCCCCAGAACTTTCTTTCCTTGCTCTTTCACTAATCAATAAATGCTGGAGGTTAGGATTCCAATATCTCCTGGAGGTTAGGATTTCAATGCATGAATTGGGGGACTGACACAATTCAGTCTATAGCACCCTCCTTCCTCGGGGCTCTATCTATACCTTGCACTTATCATTGTAACCTTACCTGTATCATGTTGTGGTTTTAATTACTAGTCAGTCAAGAAGAGTCCCAGGACACATATAGGACAGAACTCAAGAACCAGATTTTTCTGTTCCCATGGGCTTGTAAACAAGAGACGAAACACCTGATGACTCCAGGCCTCACACTTGTTGCCATAAATATCCTTGGCTCATTGTTTTTTAAAACCATTTCTAGGTGGTCTTTTCACAGCTTATTGAGTTTACTGCTATTAGAAGAAAAGGGAGTTACAGATTCAGAAGAGGATCCCAGAGCTTGAGACCAGACCAGTTCAGACTGGAGCTGTGGGCACACGGCCTCTGTGAAATGTTCACCTTGAAGATGCAGACCTCCTGCAGACCTCCAAGCTACAGCAGATTGGTGCTCCCTACTAGCAACAACAAATGGACGTTAGCCAGGTCCACTCTCCTTGCTGTCTCAGCCAATAAAATTGAATTCCTTTGTTCTTATACTTTTTTTTATTATTATTATTTATTTATTTATTTGTTTGTTTGTTTGTTTGTACATGCACTGGGTACAGTCAGAAGCGCGGGAGGGTGAGAGAGCCTACCAGAGCCAGAGCGGGGAGCAGAGCAGGCAGAAGGACCTAAGTACACCGCTGAGGGGAGCAGCGGGCGGCAGGAGAGGTCTGCGCGCCATGTGGGACCCTCCTGTGGTGGCCGGGGAGCAGCCGGGGATCGAACTGGCGCTGCAGAGGCCGTGGCCAGCTTCACAACCCAGCGCTCAACCGCTGCGCCACCGGGGAGGCCCTGTTCTTATACTTTTATCTGGCAGAGTGAGGGGTAACACAGGATCCCCAAACCTGCCTGCTCTAAATAGGTTCTGCATCTGCTGCATCAAGACAAAGGATACTCTAGTGTGTAAGACCTTTAATGAAAAGAACTTTTAGGCATCCCTGGTGAGGCAAGGGGTTGGGCACCGCACTGTGAAGCAATCCGCAGCCTTTGCAGCATGAGTTCGAACTCCGGCCGGCCAGGGAGAAAACACATGGTGGGGCAGACCTCTCCTGTCTTGCCCACTGCTCCCCTCAGCAGGGTGTTTCAGTCAGTCTGCCTGTTCTGTTCCCTACTCTGTCTCTGGTGAATCCTCTCACCCCCACACCTCTGGCCTGTACCCTAGCTCTTGTGTGCATAAGTAGGTGGATCTTGGGGAAAAAAAGAATAAATTATTATTAAAAAAAGAACGTTTAATACAATTAGTGTGCAATATAGACAATTTGTGCGCAGAGAAGAGAAAGAATATAGTTAAAATAGTTTCCATTTAAACATCCAGTTACCTATCCCTGCATGGGTGAATGTCCAGCCAAACAGGGTTGGCCCAAAGCAGGGTCACTGAGGTCTGAAAGTTTGCCATAAGTCTAAAACACCTTCTGGGGGGGAGCCATGAAAAAGGGGCAGAAGGGACCAGGAAAGTCTGGAAGGAAAAGGGCAAAATCAAAATACAAGTCAAGATAAAGGCTGCCATTGTCAGTCCCCCCATGGGTTCCTCACCCATGTCTCTTTTTTTTTTTTTTTTAAGATTTATTTTTATTTATTTATACAAGCACTGGGTACAGTCAGAAGCATGGGAGGGTGAGAGAATTCACCAGAGCCAGAGTGGGGAGCAGAGCAGGCAGAAGGACCGAAGTACACTGCTGAGGGGAGCAGCGGGCGGCAGGAGAGGTCTGCGCGCCATGTGGGACCCTCCTCTGGTGGCCGGGAGCAGCCGGGGATCGAACCGGCGCTGCAGAGGCTGCGGGCAGCTTCGCAACCCAGCGCTCAACCGCTGCGCCACCGGGGAGGCCTCACCCATGTCTCTTTCAAGTGTCTCTTTTCACGTCACCAAGTCCCTGGCTCTGTCCAAGGCCAAGAAGCAAGCACGGCTTCACATGTCTTTCCTCCAGCTTTCTTTCTCCATCTCTCTCTGCTTCTTCTCTTTCCTCCAGCCCTTTCCCCAGTCATTTCTAGTTTACCACCTTGCCCAGCTCCGCCCTTCCTTAGGGTGGGGCAGAGAACCTGGAATCTTCCCTTTCCCTGGGGATTACACTATTACAACACCCCAGCTCCCAAACCTGTGCAGACCCCTAGCTCAGGCTCTTCGGAGAGTCTCTTTCACATCCAGAGAGGCCACCCCCGCCCCAGAACTTTCCTTGCTCTTTCACTAAGCAATAAATGCTGAGTCTTTGCCTGCCCTCACCAATGTCTGTGAGATCCACTTTTCAGTCTTGACCACAGAGTCTCAAATGGCCCCTAAGTCCATCCCTCTGATTTCCAGTGGGTGGAGCAGTAGACAGTGACTGGTTTGCCAGCCTGTGTTGTTGGAGGACGAGATCGGAACTAGGGGCCCTGGGCCTGCTCCCTTGTCTGGTGACACTATTAATTTTTCTGATTATAAAAGTAACACTCAAAGTAAAAAAATGTAGAAAATACATAAAAACATAAAGAAAAAAACCCATAAACCCACCCCCTAGAAATAAACATTGCCAATAAGTTGGGGGTTCCGCTCCTTTTTTTCCCCCTGTGTATATACATTCACACACTTAAAAATACAGTTTGGATCCAATAATATGACTTTTTGGTAACAGCTTTATCAAGATAATTCATGTTTTCCAATTCACCCATGTAAGATGGTGTACAAATCGATGTCGTTTAGTATAGTCAGAGTTGGGTAACCATCATCACAACCAATTTTAAAACATTTTTATGATCTCACAAAGAAATCCGTATCTTCCAGTTGTCAACCCTCCAACCCCCAAGGTTGCCTTGGGCAACCTCTACTGTACTTTCTGTCGCTGCAGATTTTTCCTGGTTTGGACATTTCATACCCATGGAATGATCCAGAAGATGGTCTTTGTGACTGACTTCTTTCACTCACATACATAATGTTTCCAAAGTTTATCCATGTTGTGTCACCTGCCATCCCTTCCTTTTTCTTTTACATAACTTTATTGACTTGCGGTTCACATACCTTACAATTCACCTATTTAAAGCATACAATTCAATTTTTAGCATATTTACAGAGTTGTGCAACTATTACCATAATCAAATTAGAAGATTCATCACTCCAAATGTCACTACCTTTTATTGCAAAATAATATTTCATTATATGGGTATACCATATTTTTTTTATCCACAGATCAGGTGGTGGGCAATTTCACCTTGTGGATATTATGAAAAATACTGCTATGAACATTTGTGAAGAAGTTTTTGTGTGGACCAAATATTTTCGTTTCCATAGGAATGGAATTGCTGGGCCATAGGGTAACCCTATGTTTAAGCCTTTGAAGATTTCCAGACAAACCATGCGAGACTTTTATCCTGACTTTCTCACTTAGCATTAATCGTGTACGTTTTCATAAATTGTTAAATGTCATTTGAACATTTAGTAACATTAGTAAAAACATGCTGGGGTTTTACTATTTCCAGAGTTCCACCTCTTAGCTAGCCAATCCCCTATTATTGGACATTTAGACCATTTCCAGTTTCCATGGTTGTAAACAGCATTTCAATGAACATCTTTGGGCACTAATCCTTGTATCCATCTCTAGTTATTTCTTAGATGAGATTAATCAGACCATTGGAACAGAGGGCACCGGCAGTTTAGCGTGCATAATAATAAATTGCCTTCCCAAAAAGTTGTGTCAGCATGCATTCTGTACGTTGAATTTGGGCATATCAGTTGCATACCTCCTTACATTTCAATTGCCTTCCAAGGTAGAGCACCAGGGAAAAAGGTTGTTTGGGCACCTTTGACACACTGCCCAGCACAATTTGCAGCACATAATATGAGTCTGTGTTGAGTGAAGGTAAAGGAAGGTCCCAATTAGTGCAGGGGCCACAGGGTATCAAGTCACGGTGAAGGTTGGCTCCACAGGACTTACCACCTGGTTGACAGGAGACTCAATTCAGACTCAAGGGGCAATAAGGCATCTGAACGGCCAGAATCCTCAGCATGAGAGCTGAAGTGACTGATGGGAGATGAGGAAGCCATACTCCGTAGTCATTTAGGGTCAGACACTGGCAGCAACTCTTTTTTGTATTCCACTCTATGAGCAGCAGTCTTTATGCAAAGTGCTGGGAGAATTACCTTCGTGGAACTAGCAAGGTCATCAAACTCTCTGTTCACGTGGATATTCTGAGGAGAAACCCAGCACAAAGCAATGCGTTATCCCTTTCTGAGAACTTGACGTGTTTTACCTACAGCACACAAGAGCTCGAAGACCTTAAGGTGACTTCTTTCCTGTGGATGACAATCTCATTATTCCCCAAGTCATTCAAATGGAGAAGGAAAGGGACTCAAGGGGGACTTGGAGGGTCCTGTTCTATTTCTTGATCGGGGGGTTGGTTATGTACGTTACATGCTGCTGGCAGAAATTCACTGAACTCTACTCAATCTATCTGCTCTTTTTTGGCATAGATATTTCTCAATAAAAATCAAAAATAAAGGCTTGGGGATAAAGACCTAGTACTCATTGAGTCTTCCTCTGCACAGGCCTGACCCCGAGTGGTAGGTATTAGCCTTGTTTCACATAAAGACAAGACTGAGTCCCGGGAATAATTTCGCATCAAGTGTAAGGATTCAGAAGTATTTCCCTAAAAACTGAGGATAAAATCTGTGAGCATCAGATTAGACTAATGACAGCAGTGAAGGAATAAGTAAACAGAAAATTGCATCTTGCCTAGTGTTGATCTCTAATCAGAATCCCATGCTGACTAGAATTTGGACCCAGGCCTGTCTCATTCCAAACTCTGTGGTGTTCTCATTACACTAAGTTTCTGATGATAACCATACGTTGTATTGAATAAGTATGTCTTTTGGCAGGACAATCTCATATGTGTAGAGTAAATGGAAGCGATCAGGGTTTTTCCGCCCTCCCGCCACTAGCATCGATGAGCGACAACTGTGGTCTTACACGCACGCCTGAAGGCAGACCCTCGAGCGTGGTGTGCGCACGCATGAGTGGGCACATCTGAGCCTGGGGCCTGAGCATATAAGGGCGGCAGCAGAGGCAAAGGCGGCAGAGAACTGTGCAGTGGAGTACAGCAGAGACCAGCGGACAGACCACAAGAGAACACCAGAGAGCCCAGAAAGAGCGAAGATTCGCCGGGGCGAGGAAGTCAGCCAGCCTTCTGGCCCCCAGGCCTCCCTGCCAGCCCTGCACCTGTTGCCTCACTACAGATGGGGTAGAAAGATTATTAAAAGCCTGAAAAAGCCATCGAGGGCTCCAGGACTCCTCCTTTACCTGTCTGCCTGTATCATCCAAAACCTGCTCTGTGCTTTGCTGGCATTACGATATGCCATTCCATTTCTTGTTTTTTAAGAATGTTCGAATTCAGGGGCCTCCCTGGTGGTGCAGCGGGCTGAGCGCAGTGCTGTGAAGCTGTCCGCAGCCTCTGCAGTGCGGGTTCGATGTCGGCCGGCCAGGGAGAAACCCACATGGCGCGGCAGACCTCTCCTGTCTTATCCGCTTCTCCCCTCAGCAGAGTGTTTCAGTCAGTCTGCCTGTTCTGCTCCCCACTCTGTCTCTGGTGAATCCTCTCACCCTCCTGCACCTCTGGCCTGTACCCCGGTTCTTGTATAAATAAGTGTAGAATAAGGTAAAAAGTTTCAGGCTTTTCTGCCCTCCCGCTAGTAGGATAGATGACGGAACCCTGTGGTCCCGAATGCATGCCTGATGGCGGGCACCTGGAATAGGGTGTGGGCAGATGTAGATGGGATTCGCCTGGGCTAAGACTGGGCTTTTAAGGGCGGTGTCACAGGGATGCCAGCAAGAAGCAGAGAAGCCGAGAAAGAAGCAGAGAAGCAGAAGCAGAAGAACCACGAGAACAAGGCCACCAGAGAACGCCGGAGAGCCCAGATAGAGTGAGCACTTGCTGGGGGCAGGGCCCCCAGTGCCCCTGCCTGCCGTGTACCTGGTAATCCCAATAAAAGCCTGCAAAAGCCACTGAGGGCTCCAGGACTCTTTCCTTCTTTACCCCATCTGCATGGGATCATAGAAAACCTGCTCCGTGGCCATTCCTGCCCCTACAATTGGGGTAGTCAGCAGTATGATCCATGCAGATGGGTATGGAGACCTGTGAAGACCTCAGAAGGGACCTCTGGAGCAGACTGAGAGCCTGTGACAATGCTGGAGGCGTCGTGGTGGCACAGGAGATGGACAAGGTCCGGTAACTACAGATGGACAAGGTCCGAGACCTCGCATGAAGGAGATGGCCCAAGAGGACCAGCCAAAGACCCCTGAGGCAGCAGAATCATCGGGGAAAGAAAGGACCAGAATTTGGAGCTCCCCAGTGCTGATGCAGGGAGAGGCCTGATGGACTTGGACTAATGGAGTTGGACTGACAATCCCGCCAGAAGGCAGAGGACCTTGCAGGTTGATATGTTTTGGGACCCTGGGGGTGGAACAGTTTCATTTGTAAACCCCAGGAGATGGGAATCTGGGGGTGGCCAGTAGGCCTTGATGGCCAAAAGCAGGCCTGTGTACTGCCCAGCAGCGAGACAGAGGAGAAAAGCCAACTGGGAAGGCAAAAACTGGTACTGATGCTAAGTTTGGGAAGCCCTGAGAGGCTGTTAAGCACTAAGTAAGCTGAGGAAGGCCAGTGAGTCTCGTAAAATCACCTGTGGGTGATGCCCTGCTCGTTCTTGAGTGAGGGTGAGGAGCTGAGGAACCCGTCCTTAGGGGACAGGTGGGGAATGTGGCTTGGGATGGAGCCCAAGCCAAAGAGGGGGGACCCAAGAGAGGCCGCATGTGGAGTGTGGATCCCCGACCCATGTGCTTGTGCAGCGGGTTGGCCTGAGTGCAGGGGTCTGCGTGTTGCATGGGTGGCTATGAAAGCCAAATGTTGGAGCAACCACAGACAGAAACCCTGAGGGTTGGCGTTTACCCCCAACAGTACACAATCGCCAATCCCAGAGCTAGTGCATCCTGGGGGTGGATGCGGTGTGTGGCTTGTGGCCGAGACCACAGCCAGAGAAGGACAGGAAACCTGACGGCTCCTGATGTGTTACGGCAGATGCTGTGAGTGGTTCCCCTCCCTCGTATGAATAGTGCCTTTGGCAGCAGAAGTGGTGGATCATCTGCTGGTGCCAATAATTATCTTTTGCATGTTGGTGCCCTGCCTGGACTTACTTGTGTTCTGTTGTATTTTGTTATATATTTCATTTGCTTTTGTGGGTCATGGCTGCAGTGTTCTATTGCCAAGAGAAACGTATATGACTTGTTGTGAAGGGCAGGAACGGACACAGTGCAGGTTTTCTGATCCAGCAGTCTGGGTAAAGGAGAAGTCCTGGAGCCCTCAGTGGCTTTTGCAGGCTTTTATTGGGATTTACCAGGCACACCACAGGCAGGGGTGCCAGGGGGCCGGGAGGCTGGCAGGCAGCAAGTCCTCACTCTCTCTGGGCTCTCCAGCGTTCTCTCGTGGCCATTTATTCTCTCGTGGTTCTCTGCTTTCGTTCCTGCTTCGCTGCTTCTTCTGGCATCCCTGTGACACCACCCGTAAAAGCCCAGTCTTAGCCCAGGTGAATTCCATCTACATATGCCCACACTATTCCAGGTGCCCGCCATCAGGCATGCATTCGGGACTGCAGGGTTCAGTATTCTATCCTAGTGGAGGGAGGGCAGAAAAGCCTGATACTTTTACCTTAGCCTACACTTGTATAGACTGTCTGTCAAAAACCCTGGGGGGTGGACTGTAGGGTAAGGTAAAAAGTATCAGGCTTTTCTGCCCTCCCGCCATCAGGATAGATGACGGATCCTTGTAGTCTTGAATGCATGCCTGATGGCGGGCCCCTGGAGTAGGGTGTGGACATAGGTAGATGGGATTCACCTGGGCTAAGACTGGGCTTTTAAGGGCAGGGTCACAGGGACGCCAGCAAGAAGCAGAGAAGCAGAAGCAGAAGCACCACGAGAACAAGGCCACCAGAGAACGCCAGAGAGCCCAGATAGAGTGAGCACTTGCTGGGGGCAGGGAGGCCTGTCAGCCTCCCGGCCCCCCAGTGCCCCTGCCTGCCGTGTACCTGGTAATCCCAATAAAAGCCTGCAAAAGCCACTGAGGGCTCCAGGACTCTTTCCTCCATCACCCCATCTGCACGGAATCATAGAAAACCTGCTCCATGGCCATTCCTGCCTGTAGGGTAAAGAAAATGTCAGGCTTTTCTGCCCTTCCGCCATCAGGATAGATAATGGATCCTTGTCCTGAATGCATGCCTGATGGCGGGCACCTGGAATAGGGTGTGGGCATAGGTAGATGGGATTCACCTGGGCTAAGACTGTGCTTTTAAGGGCGGCGTCACAGGGACGCCAGTAGAAGCCAAGAAGCTGAGAAAGAAGCCGAAGCCGAAAGAGAAGCCGAGAAGCAGCCGAACGAACTCCAGAGAGCTCAGATAGAGTGAAGACTTGCTGGGGGCTGGGAGGCCTGCCAGCACCCCTTCCTGCCATATGCCTGGTGAACCCCAATAAAAGACCTGCAAAAAACCACTGAGGACTCTGACTCCTCCTTTACCCGGTCTGCATGGGATCAGAAAACCTGCACCGTGTCCAGTCCTGCCCTTTACACTGCCCCTATAGTAAGTAAATCTTTTTTTGAAAAAGAATATTCAAATTCAGTGCCGACAGGAATTCTTAAAGCAGAAGGAAACTGGTCAAGGGCACAAGTCTCTGGCTTTGGAGTTGTAGAGACTAGGCAGATGGAAGGACACAGTAAGGATGCTACACATCAATTGTTTTAGACCTGAGGGATCAGAACTATAAAAACACATCTCTGGAAAGACACAAATCTGGGTTGAAATAAAGCAGGGTTAGAATAATTGGTATCTTTCTTTTAATAATTTGCATCTGGGGATTCTCTTCAAGTTTAACTGCCTTGGAAAAATGTCAGGGTCCCTCCCCAAACCCCCCCCCTCCCCCGTTAAGAAGGTGGAACTGAATGAAAAGGGAACCTAACCTCCTTCGGCCACACAAGCAGATTTTCCAGCCCCATGAACCACCTGCAGGCAGTAAGGCCAGGTTGGGAGGCGGATCACTTTACAAGGGCTGAACCCGCAAATCTAAACTCCAGCAAGCAGTGAGCATCATGCTGCTGAGCCTCTCTCTCTCTCTCTCTCTCTCTCTCTCTCTCCCTCTCTCTCTCCCCTCTCTCCCCTCTCTCCCCTCTCTCCCCTCTCTCTCCCTCTCTCCCCTCTCTCCCCTCTCTCCTCCCTCCTCTCTCTCCTCTCTCTCTCTCTCCTCTCTCTGTTAAAGGAGAAGCCAGGGGTGCCTGCGGAGTAGATCACAGAAGTACCCCCATCCGGGGTGCATAATGGAGCCAGAGTGGTATAATGACCTACATTCAGGCCTGGGGCTAGAATTTGGACTTGACCACACTATGTATCTGGGCAGGGACCTCTGTTTCTCTAATCCCCACTTGCTTCCTTTAAACAGAAATAACACCTCACAGGACTATTCAACAAGAGGTACAGTTTGTGAGAAGCTCTTACAGAGAAATCCAGCAGTTCTATGGCAGATGCTGAATTATCCTGGACAGACTTGAGAACAGCAAAGCAGCCTTCACTTTGCATAGGATTCCTCGACACCTAAGAAACACAGACACAAACACACGCAACACTAAGAGAAGCTGAGCCTGGGGAGTAAGACAGTAATGCGAAAGAGAAGGCAGGTATCTGATGACATGGCTCAGGTTGGCCCCGCTGTCTCAGCTCAGAAGGTGTCTCCCTAAAACAGGAGGAGGAGGAGGGAGTGAATGCTGGCTGAGGACCCACCCAGTGCTGACTGTGAGCTGGTGCCGACAATACAGACAAGACACGCCCCAACCCTGAAAGAACTCACCTGTTGGAGGGAGAGGGGGGAAAGGAAACATCATACACATGCAGTGTGATCAGTGCAATGAGATAGTGCCCCCAAGCTCTACCTGGGAGGTAAAGTTTGAGGGGGGCAGAATAAAACACCTGAGTGGAAGTTTACAGCTGAGGTGGGAAAGAGCAGCAGGAACACAGCAGAGGGGAGATGAAGCCCTGTGTGCGCAGAGAGTTCTGAGCAGCTCGGGGAGCGAGAGCCATTATGTGCTGCCAGTAGGAGGGAAGGAGGCAGAGCTCAGATTTAGTGAAAGTTCAGCTTAGTGAAAAGAGTTTAGTGAAAGATGCACTACTATGCTTGAATTTATCCTGAAGGGAACCACACTGAAGGGCTTAAAGCAGGGAGGCACAGGGTCAAGTTTCTGGTTTAGAAAAATCGCCTGGTAGCAGGTGGGAAGGAAGTGTTGGAAACTGACAGGCAACAGAATTCTAGGAGGGGAAGTGCAAAGCAGGAGGAGCAGGCTGCCCGAGCATTCTGCAGGAGAAGAGAGCTAAGGAAGGGTAAGTGTGGGAAAGAGGGACAAGCACTGGGCCCCAGCTTGTGATTCCATGAGAAGTACCCCTCCACCCTCCCTCCAGCCGCCCAGCCTGACTAGGCAGCTCTTAGAGGCTTTACTCTCAGAATCCAGCTGGCCAACAGGAGATCCGAGGCACCATACAGCAGGTGGAAACGTGGATCCAGAGCTCAGAAGAGGTCTATGTTCCAGCGGGGTTGAAGGTGGAGGAGGGGGTAACCAGGTGAACCACAGGCTGGGGTTGAGGGCGCTGCGGGGGCTGCTCTGTCAGCTGAAGGAGCTGAAGGCCAGGCAGGGCTGGATAGCCCCTGGAACTGATGAGTGTCCCCAGTCACATGCTCCACCCTTGATTGCATCTTCCCTTCTCTGTCTTAAGCTCCCAGCCCTCTCCGCACTCCCTCTCCATTGACAAGAGAGCCCCTGCTGTGCGCCCAAGACCTTGGGTAGGTCTGAGCAGGGGACTCAGTCTGACACCTAGGCTCACACGCTGACTTCCAGCAAGGCCAGAGGAAGCTCAGGGAAGAAGACAAAGGGGAAGCAAGAGTGCTCCTCACCATCAGCAGCAGAGCAACACTGCAGGGAGCTGAGAAGGAGGGATGGCAGGAAGGGTGGGATGCCATGCCACTAGGACGGAAGGATGAAGTGAGGAGGAATCTGAAGAAGTGAGACTCTGGCCCAGGCCAGAAATGAGTGAGGGGTTGAAAAGGGGAAGTCGTGGCCCCAAAGGAAGCCAGGAGGTTTCCTTTCTGAGACCCTCATCTAGGTTCTGGAATATGTACCTCCCACTGCTGTTGTGCTAGGGAGATATGCATGGCTAGGTACAGGCTTGAGCCTCCCCTCCCCCCAATCAGGCTAACACTCACAACAAGGATCCTTAGTGTCTGGTTGACCCGGAGGCCCAGGCCCAGCCTCAGGGCGCCCGTTGCAGAGATGCGGTTATTGCTGCAACAAAAAGACATGTGCGTTGCGCTAGCTTGCAAACAGCTGTGCAGAGCCAGACCACTTCAAGGTCACAGCTGGAGCTGCTGGCTCAGGCACCTGGTCAGGCTTCACATTCCATCTTCACAGATACCCTGGACCCTGGAGAGGTTAGGTGTAAATGGTGGATAACGAGCATGTTTCATTGGCAGCTCCCAGTGTTGAGGGAGATCACCCAGCCAGCATCTCCAGAGCACCCATCACCCCTGGTGGAGACAGCCGCCCTCAGAACTCAGCAGCTCCCATGTGTCTGCCCCACCTTGTGCCCATATCGATGACCATAACAGTGTCTGTTCTGGAAAACTACCCAAACTCCTCCCCACATCTGCTCTTCTTCTTCCCACTTTGTACCTTGGATCTAAACTCCAGTCCTCATCCCTGCTCTTGGCCACGTCTCCCGAGCCAGTCCCACATCTCTGATTTCTCAGACCCCAACACTGGACTTGCCTCTCAGCATCTTTCAGTGCCTCTTCTGGCCTTTTCCCTTCCATGGGAAGGAAGGTGGGCAAGATTGCAGTGGGCAGGCCCTGCTCACTCTAGTAGCCCCCAAGGAGGGGCTCGGCCACAACAGCTCATCGCCTGACTGATGTCTGCCATTTTTTCCTCTCTGGGCTTATGGTCCCTGCTCTGGTTTTCTGCTGAGGCTGGCACTGTGCTGGGGGCCGCAGGAGAGCTTGGCATGCCGGCAATAGTCATGTGCTGAGCAGAGCGTAAGTAAGGGCCCGCTTGTCAAGGCCCTGCCCAGCCCCACTCACACTCTGCTCCTCCTCTGAAAGGGAAGAACACACACAGAGCACCCAGTCACACCCACAGGCTCTGCTGAAGATGCCTCACTTCACACCAACTACCTGTGTGCTAGGAACCATGAGCCCCAACATGGAAATGATGAACTCAAGGAAGGACAGACCTGGGTGATCCTTGTGGCCCAAGCTGCATCATGAGTAGATGGTGGTAGGTTAGAGAATTTAAATGGCGAGAGACCAGAAAGATTACCATGGAGACCCTGTCTACAGAGTCTGGGGACAGTGACACTGACATGGGCAGCACCCTATGCTCTCACCTCATGCTGAGTTCCTCCAGCACATTGTTGGTCGCAAGTGCCTCACCCACGGCAGAGGCTCCAGGGTCTCCAAAGCCATTGTGAGAGATGTCCAGCACTTTCAGGAAGATGTTTGCCTGGAGCACAAAAAGAGCAACCCCATGGGGTCCCATGCAATGGTGGAGAAAGCCAGGAGCCAGTCGCAGGACCCAAGAGACCCGAGGTATAAAGATCACAGGCCGCGTATGGACAGGCAGAGTTTCCTGGGAAGTCATGTGACTTGGGTGGTGGTGACCGATAGAGTCCAAAGGCCAGAAACACAGTGCGGAAGGTGGATGTGGATGTGAATGACCTTCAGAGACTACGGGTTGGCCATGTGGCAGCAGCTGCCGGAGAAACAGTGCTCATATCTGCTTGGGCACCCCTCAGGGACAAGCGCCCCCAGGCACAGAGCAGCCCAGGAACCCAGAGGAGGCTCCAGTGAAGGCTGTTGGCTAAAGCTTATCCAGGGATTTGTGACGGGAGGAAGGAGGAGAGCTTGTGAGTACACGGGATGATAGCCTGACATGTCTTCTTGTGGGGAAGCCCTCAGGTCACCCCGTCAGGGGGCAAGGCAGCAACATCCATTCCCTGAGAAGGACTTGACAAAGGTGGTTGGCACTTGGGGCACTGCAGGTACCTTGTGCCATCCTGGCAGGTTCTTGAACCGCCCATCTACTGTGAACCTCACAGGGAGCGGGTGAGGTGTTTGAGAGCGTGTGCTGGGATCCAAGGGTGCAAGGGAGTCATCTTAGGGAACATGGATACATGCCCAGCAGTGACAATGTGTCTCCTCACTGCCTGATGCTCCCCACCAGCAGAATGTCTGGAGAAGGTGCACATGAGCTTGACCCCTTCAGTGAGTGCCCTGAGAGTGTGCACAAGTAGGTCATAGTCATTAAATGGGAGCCAGGAAAATTAGTCACCTAAAGCAATAATCTTTAAGCTTTGCTTCAAGATGAAAGGTTTGTTTCTGAAGAGTTCCAAAGGCAGGGGAGCTGGGACCCAGAGACAAGCCGAAGGAGATGACAGGGTGAGTTGGGGGCCTCTTACCTCCAAACCCTTGGCAAAGGCTACGGCTCCTGGGCCTCGAAGGTGATTCCAGCTTATGTTAAGCTGGGTGAGTCCTGTGTTTTCTGCCAGGGCCGGACCAAGTATCTCCCCTTCAGAAACACCAAGAGAGACCTCCTTACTCACTCAGTTCATTCCTTCAAAACATGATACGGATGCCCGCTGTGTACCAGGGTCTCCTCTGGGCATGAGGATCACAGAGTGGACCTGCACATAGCTCCAGCCTGCCTTCAAGGAATTCACACGGAGTGGAGAAGGTACAAATACAAATTAATGGGATGGGGGTATTATAAACTACAAACCTTGGTGATGCAAGGGGTTAAGTCTCGGCACTATCAAGTTATCACCAGCCACTGAGGCATGAATTCGATCCCCTCAGCAGTGTATTCCAGTAGGTCCACCTGTTCTGCTCCCCACTCTGTCTCTGGTGAATCCTCTTACCCCCACACCTCTGGCCTACACCCCCGTTCTTATATGCATAAATAAATAAAAATAAGCCTTAAAAACAACATCAAAACAAAAACGACAAACAAGGATGAATGGAAGAGAGTGGAGCTAAGCTTGCCTGGGGGCAGGGGGCAGGACAGTGAGGACAGAAGAGAGGAGCTTGGACACCGAGGGAGTCACCACACGTACACACATGCACAGAGGCCAGCAGACACAGGACAGGATTACACGCAGAGCCTCAGGGAGCATGTGCAGGCCTTCAGCTGGGGGTGAGCTGGGGGAAAGATAGCAAAATGAGGTAGGAGCGACGGGCACTTGAGAGAGACTGAGAGACCTTGGATGCCAGGCCAAGGATCTTGGGCACCACTGTATAGGTGGTGAGGAGGCAGGGAGGGCTTTAGAGTAGAGGTTGGGTTCCTTAGCAGAGGATGTAGGGGGTGGACTTGGGTGAGCAGGGGCAGAGATGAGAGTCTGGGGTGGTGCGGGGCCTAGGGGAACAGGAGCAGCTGTGGAGGAGTGAGGCAAGTTTCAGAGAAAAGAAAGGGAAGGCCATGTGGGGTAAGAAACCCTGAGAGATATTTAGCATGCGAAATGGGCAGAAGTCCCACCTACCACCCTGCTCCCCACTGTCAGCCCTCAGCACCAGCTCCAGCGTGCCTCTCAGCTGTCACCCTGTGTGGGCCTGTTGACCCCCCCTTCACCTGGTGAATAGCTCCTCAGCCTGGGTTCCTGCCATCAGGAAGCCTTGCCTGCTCATGTGGCCCGAGTCCACTGGCTTCCCTCCTTCCAAGCCCTAGCTGTTAGATTTCTCTCCCATCAGCCTGGATGGGATGCCCCTCAAGGATTTGAATTTGACTCCTCTGCATAGTCCCATCCCTGAGCATGGTCCAGGAAGGCTGGTGGGAAGAAATGCACAGAGGGAAAACAGCTGCTAATTGAGCAGAGCATTCAGTCTGCTCCTCCTGGATGAGGCCCCCAGGCATTTTTAGCACCATGGCGAGCTCTCTGCAGGCGGTGGGGATGGGGGCATAGGGGCCCCTTGTGCTGCCTCCCTGAGACCAGGACCCAGCACTGGGTCTGACACCCTCGGGTTCTCAAATGTGGGTGATTTCCTCCTTCCTTAGACATTTTCAGGCCTGGGAGGAGCAGTGGTGCCCTCCACTTCGTAGTGCAGCCCTTTCCTGCTGAACAGCTAGAGGGTAAGAAGGATCTTCTAATTCTAATGCTTGGTCTTAGTGACTGCTGTAGTCAGTCGAAGAGGCAGGGGCTACCACAGTCGTTCTGCAGGTGGGGAGACTGAGACCCAAGCTCCTTCACCCCTTAAGGGAGTCAAGCTCCCCACCACGGATCCCAAGGGAAAACAGAAGCGCTCCCTGAGTCAGCGTTGGAGACCCAGCCCTGACCCCATATCTGTGAGCCTTTACAGGGTTTTAGCTTCCAGTCCCTTCCATGCTGGCTGCCTCTCTGTCACTCATCCTCTGACCATGCTGGCCCAGAGAGTCTGAAACGATTTTCTCTTTTAATTTTACTGGTTCCCCACAGTGATTTTCATAAGAATGCACTCCTGGCAGTTAGGTTCCACGACTGACTCTCACAGGCTGCCACCTCATTGCTCTCAGCAGTCTGAGACAGAGCAGTGCTTCCCAAACATTCTGAACCAGACAAATCTCCTGGGGCACCCCTATAAAATATAGTGCACAGCAGCCACTCAAGAGTCTGGTTCAATGGGTCTGGGGATGCAGGAATCTGTATTCCTAACCCAAGGCCCCAGATTCTTCTTGTAATTGATTGGTTGAAGACAGAGAGATATGACTGCATGTTCCTGGCAAAGCAGATGGCCTGTGCAAAAGGTATGAAAAAAAAAAGTGATCAGCTCTAGCAATCCCACTGGTGTCTTCCACTTAGAACAAAATCTTCCATGTAAATTGTAAAGAAAAGAAAACCCAACAGCACAGGCATGCATGTAAACTGGAAAAAAAAAAGAAGAAATCTTCATGCCTGGTGTCATGAGTGGTAGCGCTGCAGCTCCCCGCTCTCTCCACCCTTCAGCCTGGCCTCTCTCCCCTGGCTCATGAGCTCAGCCGCACTGGGTCTGCCAGTCTGGGAACAGGTCTGCATGCTCTCTGTCCACTTGAAATATTCTTCCTCTGTCTCGCAGCTGATTTCCTCCCACCCAGGCCATTTCAGCTTAAATGTTCACCTCACAGAATCTTCCCCACGCACCCCTCTCCAGCGTGGGGTCCCCATTCTTCTCTAGAATGACACCCTTTTTGTTTCTTTTGTGACAGCAGAATTTTCATGGTTGGGCCCTCAAATCAGCACCCAGCACAGGCAGAGGAGGACAATGAAATATCCCTGGGAAGAATCGAGTTGTGTGTGGAAGGAGAGGGAGGGGGGCAGGCCTGCGTGGAGTGTGTGGGTGAAGGCTGAAGCAGGGCTGCTCAGCATGTCCCTTTCAGCACCACCCTGTCTGAGGAGCGCCCCATGCGGCCTTGGCTGGATGGTACCTGCTTGGTCATTCAGTTGGTTGTAACTCAGGTCCAGGGATTTCAGGCTTGTATGGGCAAGCAGAAGTTCAGCAAGGTGCTGGGCTGCCTGCTCCTCCAGGTGGTTCCCTGCCAGCTGCACCTTCTGTACAACTTGGTTCACCGTGAGGGAGGCACAGAGGGCTTGGGCTGCCACTGCTCCCAGCAGGTTCTCCGACAGGTCCACATCTGGGGACCAGCACAACCCCTCAGCCAGACAGCTCCACAGTCAGGTCCACCTCCTCCACCTCACCCCATCCTCCAAGCTTCCAGGCCTGAGGAGCTTTACAGTCAGATTGTTCTGGATTTACATGGAGACTCTGCCACCTTTGGGGACCAGGCAGCTCCCCGCTTATGTGTCCAGGAGTGTCATTGTCAAGGGGCTAAAACCTCCAAGTCTGCAGTCCTGGGAAGAATGCCTGTGGTGGAGTCACATCAGCAGCCACCTTGCAAATGATCTGTGCCCAAGAGCAATACACCCCACCCACAGAAGCCCTGGAAGCTGCATTTCTGCGCGCTGGCAATTACAGCCCAGGTGGCCATGCACTCACATGCCTCAGACTCTCTGCTGAGCATGTTATGATCACCACAGCCTCAAGGGTGGGCGGGAATTATTGGGGCCATTTCACAGATTGAAAATTGAGTCTCAGTGAGTTTGAGCTGCTTTCCTCGCGTCATCCAGATCTTTGTGGCAGAGGCAGCATTTGGATCCAGCCCCACCATACTCCCACGCCACCCTCCCTCTTTTCACACCTCCCAGGCCCTGCCTCTCTGTGTCACAGGACCCTCCCCCCCCCCCCCCCCCCCACCTTCAGTCACTGAGAGGCCACCAAATGCAGGGGGAGGAGGGGTGCTGGCCAGCAGAGGAGAGTGAATGGGGTGGGGTGGTTGGAAAGAGTGATGCCCAGTTGTGTGCGCACCTCCACCTGCCCCACCCTGAAATGAGGCCTCAGCAATACCAGCAGCCCCCATGTGAGAGGGCCCAGTTGGGGGAGCGCACATCCCTCAGCAAAGGAAGGACTCCAATCTGCCCACCTGCCTCAGGCTGAGCACCTACCACAGATGCTGCTGTTTTTGCTCACGGCACGTGCCAGGATTTCCACATCAGCCCCACGGAGCCCACTGTCCCGAAGGTCCAGCCGCCTTACATGGGGATTAGAGATCAGCGCAGAAGCCAGAGCCTGTGCCCCCTGGAGAGAGGAGAACAATGGGAGGGGCCTGTTCCTTTCCAGGACTAAAGGCCCCAGACACAGCCGGTTACTACCTGGCTGGCATTCCCAGGGGTCAGCCTACTCGTTGCCCCCAGCTGGAAGGCCTTCCCCTTCCCACATGCTCAGGGGGTACCTGCTCCTCTCTCTAGGCTACTCCTACACCTCACCTCCAGGAGCCCTCCCTGACCCCTTTCCAATGGGTTAGGGGCCCCCTGCAGACTCCCAAGCCAGTATACTGCTCTGGGTCATAGAGCAGTGTACTGCTCTGGGCCCATCTGTCACCCAGATGTGGGGGATGCGACATGCCTGGCACACAGCGGGGCAGGGGAGTGTATAGGATGGGTTCAGAAGGGCCACACCCTTAGTTGTTGCCCCAGGTCCTCCCTTCCGAATGTGGCACCAGGGTCCCTCCAAGGGTACCTGAGGCCCCAGGCCACGGTGTCGCAGGCTCAGCTCTGGGGAGCTCCCTTGGCGCAGAAAGCAGGGGGCAGGCCCAGCACCGCGGGCCCAGCAAGACCCCGAGTAGTGGGGAGCCTCAGCCATCTCTCCAAGTCCACGGGTGTCTGAAAGTCACAGGGACAAATGTGGATCCTTCTGCAGGCACAGCCACGGCCTCCTCCCTCCTGTCAGGTGCTTCCCCTCTTGAGGCATTTCTTTTCCTGTGCTGAGGACTTTGAGTCTCAAAGAAAGTAAATCCTCTCACCACTGGGAGAAGCTAACCCTGGCAGAGCCAGTCTGTCCGATGCCAAAGTCATTCTGTGTCTTTCTGCGGGAGCGCAGCCCACCTGTGTTTTGGGGCCTTCTCATGGGGGAGGGGGAGGGGTAACTGAAACAGCTCGAAGCTCAAGACACCCCTCAGCTTAGTTTGTCCTATGTGCTGGGGAAACTCCACCTGACTTCACTTCAGAAGGGGCCTCCTTTGGCACTGGTGGGCTTGTTTGCACGTTAACCTCATCCTGGAAGGGTATTCTAATAGCAGAAGTCCCGATGACGCCAGGAACCAGGAGGCTGAGGGGCTGCGTTCTGCCCTGGTGGGCACGTAGGGCTAAGCTTCCTGATGGACAGCGGTTCCCTGACACCTGGGCCCCAGATTGTTCCCTCTAGCCAGGGAGGGAAGCTCTCAAGGTGAGGAGACTGGCCTGACACTGATCCTTATGGCTCCGCCTGTCTGGGGGCACCTTCAGTCTCCAGGTCGGAATCTGAATCTGCCTTGTCCTCCGTGACCCCTGCAGGATGCCCAGCGACTGTAGCAGCCTCTTCCTCCTGCGCTTCTTCTTCTCCAGGCGTCTTGCTGGGCCCCCTCATGGTTACCTCTCTGTGGCAGTCTGAGCATGGAGACTGGCCCTGCGGGGGCCGCCCCTAAAGTGCGCCAAGAATGCAGGCAGACACTGGGCTGCGTCAACCAACCCAAGTGGCCTGCAGGGAACAGGCTCTGGAGGCAGCCAATAGAGACGCAGTCCCGGTCGCAGAGGCCCTGGTAACCGGTGTTGTTGGTTGCTGCAGAAATGGCCAGCACTTTTGACTCTGCGCTTGGGGGTGGGGTGGAAGTGGGGAAAACTCAGGAGATCCTGGGGAGTCTTGCAGAGCGGGACCACCCTCCCCTCTGGAACCAGTCACTCCCGGGATGCAGGTTCCTTTTCAGGCTCCAGCCCTTGCATATGCTGCTTCCTCCAGTAGGAAAATCCCTCTTCAGAGCTGCACGTAGAAACTTCAGATTCTGCAAGTGTTAGCTTGGAGGTCACCTCTTCAGCTGAAGCTTTAGTGGCTTTTCTCTGGGCTCCTGCTGCCCCCCCCTCCAACTGTCATCCTCTTACCCCCAAGGGAGTGAGCCAGGGGACAGGGGACAGGGGCTGCTCCTCTCAGCATCCCTAGGTCTGGCACTTATCAGATATAAGTGTAGCTGTTCCTGTTTTTTGTTTGTTTGTTTTAAAGGGAAGGCACACTTTTATTTATTTATATATTTATTTAAGATTTATTTTATTTCATTTTATTTTTTTATACAAGCACGGGTACAGTCAGAAGCGCGGGAGGGTGAGAGAATTCACCAGAGCCAG
>NW_026555331.1:2231383-2259956 GCF_014898055.3 Talpa occidentalis | reverse complement strand
AAAAATGTACCCTCTGTTTTCACAGAGTTACTTGAATTATGAAGTGAAGTTATTTTTAGTGAAGTTAAAGCATTAGAACTTTCCTCTAAATACTTCATTGTATTAGGTTAGGTATCTAACTATTGAGTGATTCAGGACTTCAAATTATAAAACAAGATTGAATGCAATAGGTATATTGTTTTATTGTTTTTCTTATCCTCTTCAAGATACTGTGGGTACTTGTGCCTCTAAAGAATACAATAGCATAGCAATAAGAAGAATGGAGGACAATCCCATGACTAACACAACTGCTCTCTGCACTAATAACCTGGATTTAAATTTCATCTCCAAATTGTTGTTGATAACACCGCACTGACAGAGTCATGGAGCAAACTGTAGGATGCAGGATGGTGCCAAAGCAAGAGCCTGGCCTTTTTGTTGATGGAATAATATGCAGCATCAATTGTGGAGGGGATAGAGGACAAAAAAGAAAAGGGAGGGGTGAAACTAGAAAATGTGCTCTGTCATCTATAGTAACAGGGGTTGTGAGTCTGCCCTCCAAGCACTTCTCATCTATTTGTTGATGACTTGGTATTGTAATTGAGATCAAGTCCTAGATCCCCAGCCATGGTTTCAATATTATCAACAACTCTTTCCACTGATCTGGGGGGAGGTCCCTTGTTGTATGGTTCTCCCCACCCCACCCTCCACCCCTGTGTTCCGGTCATACCTCATGATTGCATAGCCGTCCCAGACTGAAAGGCACTTTGTAAGGTTGGGCTCCTATAACAGATTGACCAGGCAGTTCTGACCTTGTATAGGAATGCCGAACTGCAGGTAACAAAATTGTGGCCGAATAGGCTGCTTAGGATTAGCAGACCCACACTCTGACTCTCGTAGATTGGCTTGGCCAGTCACTGCAGTTGTTATAGAAGCATCTTTGTGATTTCCCAGAAACTGTAAATCTTTGTCTAGATCAGCAGTTGTTGGTTACATGGCATATCTACCTCTAGATAGTGGCTGTCATGAATGCAGAAGCAATCCCATTGGAGATCTAAAATGCTAAATCAATTTTTGTTTTAAAATCTAAACCAAAGTATCTGATGTTTGATGTTGCTGTTAAGAATTTTAAATTTTGTAAAGCTCCTGTGGATACTTGAAAAAGCCAGTCAGAATATAAGTGCAATTTATTGTCTGCATTGTATTAAGTCAAAGCCTCTCCATTCATTTGCCTTAAAGAGAAAGCTACCTTCTTAATGATATATTTATTCTTCATTCCTGAGCATATATGTGCTTTTGAATAAATTTGTCTATATCACAGGAATGATTTTGCTCAATCTAGAGTGAAAGAGAAACTACAGTAACATCACCAAAAATGCTATTATCCTATCTATATAGGAAGTAAATTGGATTTTTTCAAATCTGTTGAGAAAATTGGGAGTGGACATTGTAAAATGAAAAAAAAAAAGCATTCTTGCTTGTTTCCTTCTGTAGCCTTTCATAAAAGCTCAGAAGACCCACACACATAAACTGCACAGCTGCAGTTTTCTCACAACCTCTCACGTTTGAAACCACGGACATGGATATGAACACATTTCATGAAGATATTTCATAGACGCATAGAAAAGATGATCATGACATTTAAAAAAAGAGCTGCTAAGAAAATTTGCTAAGAATAGCTTTTTTGAACTGACTTTGTGTGTTATTGAGAACACTTCTTCCACACTCTGCAGGTATAATTGGAAATTGGGTTCTCCTTCCATTTAACCCTGAATTTAAAGAGACCAAAATATGCATGCATGAATGCTTGGTAAGCAAACTGAGGCTCAATTCTTGGTCTGAGAGTGAGATTTTTAGGTCAGTAAGAGTTTTAGCAATTATTAATAATGGTGCCATGAACACCATGTCCAAGTTTTTAATTGTCTAGCAACAATATTTATAGGATATTCAACCTTAGAAATTACTTCGACAGTGTCTCCACATCTGTAATGAAAGTCCAATAATAATGCATACCTCTTTGGTTTGCTTTAAATATTAAATGAGACATTGGTGGTGTGTATTATACAACATCATTCATGCATGATTTTAAGTTCATAGTAAATAATGTTTTAATTTATGGTTCTTATTAGTGGCTAAAAAAGATCATAAGAAATCACCAGATTCTTAAGGTGAAATAAGTAGTAAATACCGTCAGCTCACACATTGACAAGAAAGAAAACTTTTTTTTCCCATTCTGCATGAATTTGTGTAAGATCTGTAAGACCATTATGTGACTACACAGAAAGAAAATGTCTATCATACTCCAATACTGTTTGAAAAGTTCAAAAGAAAAGGTCAATAGTATGCCCAATGCAAATGAAATGTTTTCATTTCTAGTTAGTTAATTAGTTATACACTAAACTGTTGTAACCTTCAAAATGCCTTCAGATACAAAAGGCATGATTGCATGCTTTCAGAGATTTGGAGAATGGATGATTGACTTCTTTTAACCAGATTTAAATTGTACCTAGCTTCTGCAAGTCAGGCACATGTATTGATTTAATAATTAAATGCCATATTCTCATTCCCTGTTCTACTCTTGCATTTTTCCTCAGGCAGTGAATATGAATGTTGAAGAATTTGAGAGTCTAGACTTCAGTGGGTAGTCAAAGTTGGTAAAAGAAATGTATTGTATGTCATTCTGAAAGAAATCTAAAAGCATTCGCAGTTCTTGTAATCACAAGTTAGCAAGACAGACAATCCTCACTGGACTTCTCAAATGTCACAGAATTTCCGAATGACAAAGGTGTGTTTCTTTTTTTCTCTCCACTGTTTTTACTAATTGTTGAAATTTTTCTCATAGAGTAGAGAAAGTCCACAACCAGATATGTAAGTCTTATGCTATCATTCTCTCATTTTAGATATGAGGAAATTGAAACAGAATTAAATAAATCACTTTCATCACATACACATTTGATTCAGAGACCATCTTCCAAGAAATAAAAAAGCATGGTGTTATTAAAAGGTGAAAATTCATTCAATATACCTACATATACCTATCTACATTAATGTACATATGTCTAAGTGTATCTAGATTTCAATTTTAAGATTATAAATATCCATGCATATTTATTAATCTCTAATGGATGTATATAATATGCAGTATTTATAATACATTGTTCATTATTACATTATATATTAAAAACATAAATAAATATATTTTCATTTTATCTTTAAGGGCATACATGACTACATCCTATTCCACCTCAAATGTTCTTAATAATGATAGGATAAAAGCAAAGTTCTAGAACTTTACTTCTAGAAACTCATACACTTCTAGAACCTCATATCTGTATCACATTCCCTGGATATAAATGAATATACATTTAAAAATAAGCAAAACCAAAATGAAGCAAAAATCCTACCTCATTCAAGACTCTATTAAATGTGATTCAAGTTCAGATAAAGAAGTGGGATAAAGCATAAACATCATGCCATTTCCTCCTTCATGTTCATTCTTTCCATTCATTCCTGTCTACCTTCTCCAATAGCTAACAATCCCAACATTACACATTTTAAACAAAAGCATTCAGTTACATGTCATGGATGCAAATGCACATGTAGTGGAAGGAAGTTTCCACCAGTAGCATCTGTGTCTCACTAGGCTGGTTAAAAATGACCAACAACAACGATAAATAAATGCATAAAACCCCACACATGCATATGGGTTAACCGCAAATATGATATGAGTTATACCTAGTGTCTATATAAGAAGAATGACAATTTATTGAGTCATCATTGCCTTCTCTAAAATACCATCAGTGCAATGAAGTCACTGAATATAAACCTGATGATTTAGATGTCAGACTTATTGTAATGGATGACTAAGCATAGTTAGAGCGTAAGAAATACTGAGTAACTAAAAGAACAAGCTATAAAGGGAAAGGAAACTCTAAACTGGGGTGATAATCCATTTCAGTGGGAATGAGTATGGATATAAGATTAGAAGCCTAGGGCTCACAATCTCATTGTAGACACTCACTAGCCTTGGACAAAACATTCAATGTTCAGAAATAGAACGAGCAAAGACAACTATAATACATCTTTCAAATAGGTAGAGAAAAATGTGAATTCATCATTAAATGTTGGAAAAGAAATGTTTCAAGAGGGAAATTAATACAGATCTAGAAATAAGGAGAAGTCAACACTATCTTTGAAAGCTTGATGAAACTACCCAAAGTGTACAATTTGAAGGGTACACAACTGTTTACCAGATGAGAAACACAAAAGGCATTCAGGACTAATGGGATTATGAGTAGGGAACTCAAAAAGCACAAGCTTCCAGTTTTAAAATAAATAAGTCATGGAGATGCAATGTGCAACATGGTGACTATAGTTAATAATAATGTATTGCATAGTTAAAAGTTGCTAACATAGTAGACTTAATTGTCTTCCCAAGAAAAATTTGTAACTATACACTAAGATGGATGTTAATTAGAATTCTTGTATTATCACTTTGTAATACATACAAATGTTGAATCAGTATATCGCATACCTGTTACTAATTTAGCATTATATATCAATTAAATCTCAAAAAATATATAAAATAATAAAATCAAACTAAAATTGGTGCCAAAAAGAAGGAAATACAGCCAAAGTGTTCAGATTTCCAAGAGGATCATAAAATTTATTATTCAGTTAGTGTGAGTTTTAGTTAGTTTATAAGTATTTTCAAATCCAAGGACAATATATCTAGAATGAATCAGGATACATTTGTTTCATGAAGTTTGGCTATTTCTATTATGTGAGAAGAATGAAAAAACTCCACACATACAACAGTAAATGTGTATGGAAAGAGATAAGTGCAAAAAAGTTTAGGTCACTGATTTTGGGGAATAGATGATATGAATTCAGAAACATAGGAAAAGCGGAAATTTAGAGAATTTTGCTGCTTTGCATTAGCGTTTTGATGTATGGACATCCCAAATCATTTGTAGGTAAATTACAGGTTCATTGTATGTTCAGGAAGATAATATTGCTATAGTGTGGAAAGAACATTTGTTTGAACAATCATCTATAATAGTCTAGACAAGATATGTGAGGTGTGTGCTACTTTCCTAAGTCAGGCACCATGTGATTCGATAATAGAAGTCAAATTTCAGCAATATTTGTGGGCTGGAATCAATAAGGTTTGATAACCATGTAAAATTTGGAATGAGGGTAAGGGGAATAAAATTCTAGAATTGCATCAACTTTTATCTTGAGATACAGAGTGGTGATGGCTTTTAAGAAAAATGTTATAAACATTATGAAAATTATCAAATTTTTGTTACATTTATTGATTTAAGCTTTGACTTATTGAATCTAATTACCAGGTAGAGGCTTCATATAGATCATTCAATTTTTGATCTTGAAAATGACCAAGGTGGGGTGTAAAGCTTTAGAAGAGTTCATAAATGGTAAGTAAAGTCATAGCTAGAAAGCTAGAATATCCCAGAGTGTATAGAACAAAGACTATGAAGGAATAAATTAAAAGAAATACCAACTTTTAAAGGAGAGGTTGAAGAAGAAAGTTAACTAGATTTAATGTAGGAACAATTAGAATGGTAAGATTGCAAGAGCTAGTTTTATAAGCAAGAAACCCATATGGAGAGAGCTTTTAGCAGTAAAGGTTGGGACACAGGAAAAGTATTCTAGAAAGAAAGTCAGTTGAAGATGCCAAAGAGATTGTGTAGAAGGAAATACACAGGGCAAAATGATACCCTCCATGTGCTATTCACAGCAACAAGGATGGAGCTAGAAGGGATTATGCTCAGCAAAATAATTCAGAAGGAAGGGCCTCCCTGGTGGTACAAGGTGTTAAGCAATGCACTATGAAGCAATCCGCAGCCTCTGCAGCACAAGTTCAATCTGCAGCACAAGTTCGATCCCCAGCCGGCCAGGGAGCAACCCACATGGTGCAGCAGACCTCTCCTGTCTCACCCGCTGCTCCCCTCAGCAGTGTATTTCAGTCAATCTCCCTGTTCTGCCCCTACCCTGTCTCTGGTGAATCCTCTCATCACCCCACACCTCTGGCTTGTATCCCGGATCTTGTATGCATAAATAAATAAATCTTTAAAAAAAATAAGCCAGAAGGAAAAAGAAAAATATCAGATGGTTTCACTTGTAGGAGGAATATAGGGGAATCAAATGAGGGACGAGGAAAAAATAACAATAATAAAAAAAATTAGCAGGCAACTGTAAATCAGAGACATTCTGCAAGGGGGGGAGGCAGAGGGATTGAAACAGGGGAGGGAAGATTATAAGTGACTATGATGATCATTCATGGGTGAGCTGGTGGGGTGAATTTTATGAAGACTACATCTGAGAAAAGAGTATATACTACACAAAAATTAACAATGATATATAGATATAGATATAGATATAATGAATAAATAAGTATCCTTGTATAAAAACTTAGAAATATACTTGCACAGGAGATAAGGATGCCAGAGTATAAAACTACCAGTGTAAGAACTGCCTTATATTCCTCAGCAATTAGTACTAAGGTGAACATATAACTCTTATATTCACATAGGTAATCACTGTTACGTATTTAATGGCAGCATACTCAGAATATTTCTTTGCATCTTTCTCTAAAATCCAGTTTGCTTAAATTTTATTTCACATTGAAGGTATTTTATTTTATGTCTACATTATTTTTAGATAATGTAACTATATCTATTTACTGAAACTACCTAAGTAGAGAATGAATTTTTACTCCATGACTCTGTGTTTCACTTATTTTGCAAAAATACATAATAATTCAGGATACCGACTATTTTGTGATAAATATCCGCAAAATACCCTCAATTTTCTGTGTCATCTCTGGAAATGCACCATCAGGGTACACTGGAAACATACCTCTGCTAGTTTGTCTGTGGTTTTCTGGGAAGCTTTGAGGTTTTAACTTTGATCTCTCCCCTCACACACTGAGATTTTCTCTTGACTCCACTGGCCCAGGCAGAATTTCTACCCTTGATCTCTAAGGTAATCTTAAACATACTCTTGACACCAGCATCACTTGGTGGTAAAAGTTTCCCTCTTAACCATGGGAATGTTTACACTTCAGATTCGTGTTGTCCTTTGCTCCTCTACACTCAAAAGTGACTTCTTTAAACTTTCCAACCCAGGTAGAGTTTCTCAGTCATTTAATTCACATGTTTCCTGCCTTGACTGAAGTGATTTGAGGTTCCATTTTTTGTTTCCTCAATTCTTTAAACTCCTGTATACTGAACGAACGATATATTTTCTTTGATGTGTCAAAAAATCCTAAGATCATTTGACCACAGGCTGAACTCTATTTCAAGTGCCCTCATATTTTTGTGGAGTTTTCATTCATCCTTTTAAAATTCTGCTTTACTTCCAGGTTTCCCAATACCTTAGATATTGGGAAGTTTTGCTTGTTTGTTTGCTATTAATATTGATATAATCCATTACTAGCCATACTAGACCTCAGAAATTAATCTATTGGTCACTTATAAATTCTTCTGCCTTTAATATGGTGTTACTTCCAGTGAGAATATTTATAATTAAGCCACAACTTTCATAAGTGGAAAAAAGGGGATTTGTTTGATGTAAAGCATAATATGTTAACAAACTATTGGCACTTTTGGCAAAGAATATGCCTCCAAACCCTGCCAGTCTAAAAGTCATTTTCATTTCATCTTCTAATAAAAAGAAACAGGTCATATACAGAGAAGAAAGATGTTCATTCATCTACATTCCTGATAAATCATATGAACATAGAGAGTATATGTTCATGCACTTGAACCACTGACTATCTGATAAGCAGTTCTCACATCAACAATATCTGGATTAAGTATAATCACTTCAATGAATTAGCACGTCAATCCAAATTTAATAATAAACTAAAATTCTGAAATGATAAAGCTTTTGAAAGGCCCAATGAGAAGAAATTGGATCTGAAATTCTGTTCAGATCTTCCATCTCACATCTTGTTTACTTTCTCTAACATCACAGCTACCATAGTTACCATTTCATAATTTCTCAAAGCCTATTATTTTCCCAGTTACTTTTTTTTAACCAATGCTTTGCTCTCTCCATATGGATCTCAGACAGCATTAAATGTTCAATATCAATTGAAGATAGAATTCAGACTTAAGTATTTTAAATGCATGTCAAAAATAATTTGAAATAGTTTACTTGGCATTTATCCTAACCAAGATATTTCTGGACCCAAGAGGTAGCGCCAGGCCATAATTTTACAAATGCCAATGCTAATGTTCTTAAACGATTATTCCCTCAAGCAATTCTACTTGTCTATTAATTCTAGCTCTCTTGTCACATTTGCCTGCCTTCTGTGGTTCATTTTTTGAAGCTGTTGTTTTCATTTGCTATAGAATATTCACTTAGATAATCTGAATTATTTTTAGAGGTGATGGGGGTTCCTTTGGCACCAAGAGTCCATTTACAAACTCACTCATTACTAGAGGTTCAAACAGGGAGGTGGAAATTTTTTAAATGTTTTAAAGACAAACGATCTCTAAAAGTTATCATGACCTCCAAAGAATTAAATGTAAAATTCTACTAACAATGTCTGACCTTGTTACATTCAATCATTCATCATGTATTAAATTCTTCCAGTTTTCAAAACCATTTCTGAAAAATTTATTCTTGGATATTTCATTTGTTTCTATTAAGTATCTATTACAAAAATAAACAAGAAATATTATGATATGAAAATTTTTAAGATTTATTTATTTATTTATACTAGCACTGGGTACAGTCAGAAGCGCGGGAGGGTGAGAGAATTCACCAGAGCCAGAGCGGGGAACAAAACAGGCAGACTGATGAAGTACACTGCTGAGGGAAGCAGCGGGTGGCAGGAGAGGTCTGCGCACCATGTGGGACCCTCCCCTGGCAACTGGGGATCGAACTGGCGCTGCAGAGGCTATGGGCAGCTTCGCAGCCCAGCGCTCAGCTCTTGCGCCACCAGGGAGGCCCTATGATGTGAATTTTTAAGCAAGCTTTCCAGAGACAGGAAGTAGACATATTATGAATGTCTAATTCTCTGGTAAAATCATATTCTGATATTGTCTAAATTGTGTACATCATTTGTCTCTGTCTTTATATTTCTCTTTTATCTGAGGTTAACATGAACAAGATAAAAGATGCTAAGCTAAATGCAGCACTGGAATGTGAATATACTCCATGCTGTAAGAGACTCACCAGGATGTCTCTAACCTTTTCTATTACCAAGTACTGAGCTGAAGTCCAGTTTCTGATGAAAAAGAAAAGGTAACAGATGAGTAGCAATCAATTCATGGTGTTTGCTGTCCTAGCAATCTGCTTGATGTATGCAAATGTGTTATCCGATCATCCAGAGCAAAGGGACCTTGGGATCCACTATCATCCTCCTGAGTACTATGCAGTCCCCATTCCACTCTCATTCTCTAGACCAATACTTAAACAGTGTTTGTGTACACACTAGTAACTCTACACAACCAAAGTGGTGCTACCAGTTGAATTTAATGCTACATATCCTCAGAGGTTCAATATCAAGTAGACGCCTCTATTTTTTTAAGATTTATTTATTTACACATACAAGAACTGGGGTATAGGCCAGAGGTGTGGGGGCATGAGAGGATTCACCAGAGACAGAGTGGGGAACAGAACAGGCAGATCTACTGAAATACACTGCTCAAGGGAGCAGCGGAGAGGCAGGAGAGGTCTGCTGCGCCAGGTGGGTTGCTCCCTGGCCAGCTGAGGATATTTGCAGTGCTGCAGTGCTGCAGTGGCTGGAAATATTTGATAGTGCTGTGTTTAACCCCTGTACCACCAAGGAGGTCCTAAACACCTTTCTTTTGTCTTTGAAATAGAGGCATGTATTTATGAGCACACACATACCCTCAGATAAACGCAAAATAAATATTGAAAATTTTAACAGAAGAAAGCTTAATATAAGTTCTGAAGTTTTTATAACTTCAACAATACTATTTACTGTTTTACCCTTACCAGAAAACAAATAAAAAAACTTTGAAATAAAACTTTAAATAAAGTCAGAATCCTTAATTTCAAGAAGCATACAGTTTAGAGAAGGAGCTAGTCAGAACAAGGAAATGTTACATCCTATAGTTACCAGTTAATTATACAATTTTGTTTAGGAGTTTAGAAATTACTTGAGGTCTAGTATTTAAGGCTTTAAAGAAGACATGGAATTTAGGTTTGCTGGAAGGCAACTGTAAAATAAAAAAAAAAGTCTGAACTTGGATGTTAAATTTAGTCTGTTATTTCATAGCTCTGTGCCTGAGAAAATAAATGTAGTATGCCTGAGCTTTCATTTCCTAGTCTTTAAACTAAGTCATTGTTTCAGAGATTCATTTGGTGAATCCAGTTAAAATCACCAAGCACAGTGCCATGTGAAAGTAGACTCCTATTAATGCTGTATAAGGATGCATGGGGTTTTCATAAAAAAGAAAGAATTCCAAGGAAGGAAAATGAGATAAGCAACATCGTTGAAGCGAAATGATAAAAATATATGCTTAGCCTGTTAAGTATGCTGGTTTCATTAGATCAATATAAAGAAGAATTAAGGAACTAGATAGGGAAATGCTCCCCAGAAGAAGGAAGAAGTTGTGAATGTGATTTTGAAAAATGGGGAGTGGTAAGGCCAGAGATGCGGGGGGTGAGAGGATTCACCAGAGACAGAGTGGGGAACAGAACAGGCAGACTGACTAAAATACACTGCTGAGGGGAGACAAAAGAAATCTGCTGTGCCATGTGGGTTGCTCCCTGGCCAGCCGGGGATTGAACTTGTGTTGCAGAGGCTGCAGATTGCTTCACAGCACTCTGCTTAACCCCTTGCGCCACCAGGGAGGCCCTCAGAGTAGCATTTTTGAAAGCTCAGTCCTCAGCAAATTTCTTCTAATAGTTGCATATTTATACCCCATTGTGTTTCCTGAACATATTTACATCAACACACTCTTCAATTACACTTTTCACAATGATCTGATAATGAAGTGATGCAGAATTATTTGTTAGTTATATATCATTCATTAAAAGAAGGACACTAGGGTAGAATCTTTTATTGGAAGAATCCCAGGCTCCCATAGAAATCAGTTGTTCTATTTTATGAAATTTGCTTTGTTAAAAATTATATTCTAACAGGGCCTCCCTGGTGGTGCAGCGGTTGAGCACTGTGTTGTGAAGCTGCCCGCAGCCTCTGCAGCGCCAGTTCGATCCCAGGCTGCCCGGCGAGGGTCCCACATGGCACGCAGACCTCTCCTGCCGCCCGCTGCTCCCCTCAGCAGTGTACTTCAGTCCTTCTGCCTGCTCTGCTCCCTGCTCTGGCTCTGGTGAATTCTCTCACCCTCCTGCACTTCTGACTGTACCTAGTGCTTGTATAAATTAATTAATTTAAAAATCTTTAAAAAATTTATATTCTAACAATACAATGATTGCAACAGATGGGTGTTGTTGAAAATGAAACATGATATTGTTTTCAAAGACATAAGAAAGCCATCCTCCAGGCTGAGGTCTGTACTTGCCTGTGATGTTCAGTAAGTCAGTCAAGGTAAACTCTGCAACCACACTGAGCAGGATGGTGTTGCCAAGATTCCAAGAATTTTGTAAACAGCTATCACAAAGATTGCCTTGGGATTTTAGTCAGTAATATGTTTTTGATGTGACAACAGTTTTTTTCTTAACAATGACTGCTAAGCGCTGTGATGAAGTACTGTGCGTGTGCACGCGCGCGTGTGTGTGTGTGTGTGTGTGTATGTGCGCATAAGTGAAGGGGGCAAGGGAGAGTACCTTGGGCTGGTTATTTGGTTACTCATTAAATCACTGTGCCAGAGACACTGCTGGTATTTCGCAGATGAAGCATCAGATGCTTTAATGAAATATCCACCATGTCTGCTGAAGCCTGTCTTAGTCCTTGAAAGAGTTCTAGTCTTTGGCACAGTCACATTCTTAGTTACTTTGCAAAAACTCTAATGAAGAAAGTGAGATAGATGTGTTAATATTTAATAAGCCTACTGATCGATTGCTGTGCCTCCTAAAATGTTCATCTCTTTGACTGGTGGGAAATGAACTTCATTAGGATTTCTCTGCTACCTTATAGCTCCTTGTTAACATTTCCCCTTTTGGGGCCCTGAGAAAAAAAATGCAGAGCTTCTTTCCATGAATCTCTGCCAACCATACTCTTTCTGCACTATTTTCCATATTCATTTGCTCAGAAAAGTGGATGTAAATCTCATTTTGCAAAGAAAATATTATCAGTTCTTTGTGATCTAAAGTAAAATTTATGAAATGGTATTTTTATGATTCATAGAAATAACCAGTAGATTGATTTAATATATGGAAGCTTGTACTATATTTAGCTTCAAGCTATGAATATCAAAAATATTAAGCATACTTTTTCATATTTTAGGTTCCCTTTACATTTTTTTTGAAAAACAGAAGAAAAATATAGAAACTTGAAGAAGGAGAAACTAATAGGAAAAGATTTGTCCATATAAAATAATTATTATAAAAATTTGTTTACTCAAATGAGTTCAAATAGAGGAAGAAAAAGAAATAACGTATAAAACATACAATGTTCATAATAAAAGAAATATAAAATATTTATGTATGTGACACCAAGATTTTTGGTATATATTTATTTCAGATAATATCTGCATGTATAAATAATTGACACTGAAGCTGAACTTTAAGGCAGAAAACATTGATAAATGTGTTGATATATTGATATGTATCTGAAACTTGTTGAACATTTAGCATGCATTATTTCAAAAAACCCTTACAACCAAGAAATAGGATGTATATACTGTACTACTGTTATTCTTATTTTATTGATGAGAAATCTTGGGGAGAGGTTATGTAAGAAACTTGCCCAAAGTCACACTGTTAAAAAGGTTTAAGTAACCCAAAGGGGATTTAAAACAAAGCATTCTATTTCCAGAGCCTACACTCATTTAAAAAAAAAAAATGTACATATTAAAAAAATATATAAGACAAAAAAAGGAGTCAGGTAGAATACCTCTTGTAAAAACACCTATTTTCAGTGAAACCACCCCAAAAAATTGAATGAAAAAATTTATTTTAGAATTGTCCAAAATGAAAAGCGAGCTATTGTTAGAACTTCAGTCTGAATGAGAATGTAATTCAGGAAACCAAGAGATCAAGAATGGCTAGAAATTCTTCAGTCTTTACCCCCTTTCTAAAACAATAGCATTACTATGTGGTTATTAAAGACACTGTTTCTTTAGTTCTTTGCTGATGGTGAAACATTCTTGGTTTCCATTCATTGATGAGCCCAAACGGATGCTAATGAATTTCCATCAAAATGCATGGTCAACTGGCAAGGTCCAGTACAAAATTAAAATTCATGGATTCTTGCTCATAAATAATTAAGAACTCCAAAATGTTTATAAAGCAACATTAAACCAAACTTGGAACCCTGTGACTGCAGCTTGAGCAACTATGAAACTCCCCAACTACAGAACATTCTTAGTGCTTCTTCTGTGAACTCCAACAACGGGAAAGATTTTTGAACACACATATCATTCACCCTTGGATCTAAATTGGGCATGTTGTTTACATACAAACTTAGTTCTCTTCCCTCATTTGAGACAGATTTAATTTTGACATTTAATAACTTTCTTACTTCATGCAGGCCTGAAGGAAAGTTGCTCTGTATTTTCTGAGAGAAAATATAAAAGCTTTGAATCTAGAAAGTCTTCAAAGAAGGAAGTTTTGAATAAGAGAATATATTGATTTTTAATTTTATCCATTTTAAATGTAGTCGGTTTTGGGGAAAGGGACACAGATTACTGTATACCTACCTAAAAGCAAATACAAAGTTATTATAGTATCCCAGTCTATTTTAAAGGTAAAAATAACAAAATATCATTACATGGTTCTTTCAGAGGATCTCCCACATCTGGAGTATATTTCATATATTGGGAGTGTGGTGGAGGAGCAAAGATGAAAGGAAATGACAGCAAAGCTTTTTCCTATACCTCACCCACAGTTTTCCCTGACTCAATTTTACTATCTCACATTTTCCAAGTAGAATTGGCAGGATTGAAACGAGGTAATCCTGATGGGTAACATACTGAGCATGAGAGAATGAAAGGGGTTATCTGCTAACCACATTAGCACCTACAACAATCCATTCACTAGTCCAGAATGTGTTTGGAGGCAATTATTTTATTAATTATATAACATTTACAAAACCTAAAGGGATAAGATGTGATTATAAGGTACAATATTGAGGAGGGGCTCAATGTAGCAAAAACTGGATTCCTCTGGAAAAGTCACACTCATTAAATTAGCCATTACCTAGCAACTGCAAGTTCAGCATCTTCATTTACTCCCTCCATCAAAGCTGCCCTGAAAAACCATGAATATTCTATTTATATGACTCCAAAGAACACCATTCCCAGACATTTGAATGCACCTGCCTATGCCTAGCCTTGTGTTATGTACAATATTAGTGATCTGATTCTGTTGTATTTTGAATAACACTTCATAGCAATTTTCAAAAAGAAAAAAAAAGAAAAAGCATTAGTGCAAGGTATGACGGTCTTCTGGAAGAGGGGGAGGAAAAGAAAATGCTGTGTGAAAAGGATGACTTTGATTAATTTACATGAGGTACCAAAAACATCAGGACAATAAAATAGTATTATTCATTTGGGCCATTATCTGTAGATGGAATATTGAATGAAACCACTGAAAGCATATATAAACTGTGATATACACACCATGCGATATATGTAGAAACAGGTACTACATCGCTTCAATCCTATCTTGAATTATGTTTCTGAGGTTTAATTTGTAAGATTTACACATTTCTCCTCTCTTAACCTTCACATTCTTCATGAATAATTTTTGGTAGAATCCCATGTTTTCTGATTATACAAACACTTAACTTAGTCCTGTCTTTTGTTGAATGTTGAATATTTAAGTACAGCTTTTATTTTAACTGCAAGCTTTTACTTGTAGCTAGAGTTTTTGATTTTGAAAAAAATAAATCTTTTCCCAAATGGCTTATATTTATCTGTAAAAGCAATTTATAAGGAAAATAAATCTGTCATAATCAGGTCACACAGATATATTGTTAAAAACATTCTAATATCTGATAAAGTTTATGGAATAAGAAAAATGATGATTTTACTCTTTAAATCTATCATGTCATGAAATGTCTTATATAAGATGTCAATTTTACTGTAGTTGATCTATGCATCTTAGGGAAAGAATAACTTGGATGGAGGTAGATGAAGCATATACATTGTTTTACATAAAAATTAAATAATTTTATCTGAAGCTTAATATTTTTGCATTGAATAGACATAGCCATTGAATTAGACATATATGACACACCAGTAATTCTTTTAAATAAATCTATAGGGGCTTTAAGGTATATTTAAGGTTTTAGATTCCATTATTCAGGCTTATTTCATTATGATAAAACATAGAGAATAGCAGCAATGACTTGAGACTGAAATAATCAAACATCCAGTTATTTTTGTAGAATCAGTTAATTACATGCTAATGCTGACTGAGCTTGTGCTTATGTATGTGTTTAATAATTTTAAGGGGTGTATGTATTTATCATAGCTTTTGTGTATTTTTTAAAAAGAATTCAGTATGAAAATAACATGAATAATGTTTTTTCATTCCTATTACAATTTGCTTTGTCTTCTCCTAGAGTAGCTCAGTGCTACAAATAAATTACATCCATTAGGTAAATTTGGTCAATTATTTTGATAATAATTAGGTCACAATTAGTATTTTCTGGTTATAATATTAATATGAGCTAAATCAAATAATTTTTATACCATAAGTAGCTATTTAGAACACACATCATTTTGCTATTAACTTATTATAAACTGAAAAGGAAGTTTTCATTACCTAAGGCAAAAATTATAAGTAATTTCAAGTCTTTTAAATTAAAGGATAATGGGAATCCTTTGAGATACTTCTGACAAGGAGCATGTTCTCCCAGTGAGGGTCAGAGTTCAATTCCTGCAGCCATCCATCACATTTTTGACTGGTAATAGCTGAATAGCTATAAAATCGAAGGAAGACAGGTGCCCTTGATGACCTCCTAAGGTCTTAGTTCAGCAAATACTCGCACCCATTCACAAACACCACACACAGATATCTATATATTTTATAAAGGGCATACATGATTAGGAAAAGCAAGTTAAAGAAACCTAGATATCTAAGTTATGAAAGGTGCTAAAAATGATGGATTCAAGGGCTTTAGCTAAAATTGGTCAGTCAAAACATATCTATGGATCATTAGGAGTCCCTAAGGAACTTCTAAGTTTGGCATTTATGAACTACTTCTGGGATTTGGTGTTAATTTTAGGTGTTTCCAACTATACCACTTAACATGTTTTTCTAAAATTAACCCAACCACATTTCTTGCCTTTTTTCCACCATCATGTTAAGAAAGATGGTAATTTTCCTTTGAAATACCATGATACTACCTACTTAGACTCACTCACTTATTTAAAGATATTGAAAATTTTCTCCATAATTCTTTATTTCCCCACCTGAAACATAGGCTCTATTTGACAAGAACCTAGCTGTTTTCACAGCTGATCCAGCCACTGACTTAGGTTCTTATTAACTATTTGCTGAACTAGTCAATTAAATAACTACCTTCCAAATCCTGGACCTGAAGGAAGGTTTCATATAAATGAAAACATTGCATTTTGTACAAAATATCATTCCTCTCTTGGAACTACTAAATATACTTTCAGACATAAATCAACCCACATCTTTCCTACATGAAAGGCATGTAATACTATGTAAATTATTTATAAGCCAATTAAAGTAATGGGGGATTTTTTTCTAGGTTATGAAATTAAACCTATTTTGGGTCCATATTCCATGCAGTATGAGAGAAAGATTAGACAGAGCTTCCCATGGATAGCACTGATACTCACGCATTCCATACTCATTAGGACTATCACTGTGCTGGGACATTGTAGTTTAGCATGTTCATCCCAAATTATTTCAACCAAAATCACAAATCTTTTATTTCTCACCAGTCTTTTGATCTTTTGATTCAGGAGATTATCTTTAAAAGGTGATTGATAGAGAGGATTCAAACAACTAGTTGATTGCATTACTTTTAAAATTCCCTTAAAATAGCCTACTGAAATTTAAATATGCTCACAAAGAAAGCACTGAACCTTAATGTACTCTATATCTGAGTTTACAATATGTCATACATAAAGATATTTTGTTATAATAGCTTTTTCTTGAATATCTCTTTAATTATTAACTAAACAAAGGGTAGTGTCATTTAATTACAGGTATCAAAATACAAAAACTTCTAAGTGTTATCAATATCTCTGGAAAGGTAAAGACAACAATGATAGTGTTAGTGTTAGTTGCAATATGCTCCAACTTAGTCAAAACTTGATCTTTACCAAAAAGATTTAATAGCCTAATGTGAGAAAATATACCATTAAATAATGGAGTAAGCTTCTGTGGCTTCAGAATCACAATATTCTTAGGTTGATCGAAACATAATGAGCTTACTAATAAATATTTTATAAAAAAAAATCTTAATGGGTACACTTATTTATTCAGAACTTCAATGTTCTTTGGAATTCCAGCTCTTAAAGTTTGGAGAAAGAAATAAAAAGTTTCATCTAAGCAAAACTAACCTTAATAGTTTTACTAAGATATGACAATCATGTGTTTCAAAATTCAAAATGATTTTAAACATCAACATAGTCTGTGTAAAAATCAACAGTTGTGAATTAAATCAGAAGGAAAAATATAAATGTTGGATGGTTCCACTTACATGTAGAATATATAGAAACTAAACAAAGGGTCAGAAAAAAGATTAAACTTGTAAGCTCACCATAGATCTGAGGCATCTAGGACAGGAGAGGAAGGGGGAATGTCAAAACACAGGGGGTAAGCACACAAGGGACTGTGGCAATGGATCACGGGTGCTATGATGGTGGAAGAACAAGGTGGACTACACCTGAGGGGGAAATCAAATACTGTCAAAAAATTAACAACCATGTAAGAATAAAATACCTTATAAAAAATCAACAGTTACAACTATTCTTACTAAATTTTTTTTTTCTGAAACTTTACCAAATTGGATAGAAACCTATGGACATGTGCACACCCAAACACACATGCACACGCACGTATACGCATGCACACATGCACACACACACACACACACACACATAGTTTTTACACCTCTTCTGACAAGAGACTGATAAAACATGTTTTCAGTTCAAAGGCCCAGATTTCTTTCAGTTGTAAGGTTATAGCACACCCTAGCCCAGAATAACAGAATAGCAGTTAACTCTGGCATCAAGTTAAAAGGAAACTTTAAGGGAAGATAAGTAAAATCTGAGAGGTTTTATTAAGTATTCTTGGTTGAATGAGGTGTTTTATTTAGTTGAATTATTTTATTTATTTTTACTTAGAATTTCTAATATGTAATATTTTCTGACTCTCAATTGTGCCTACCATTGGTGAAGTATAGGAAGTCAATTTACCCTAAAGATCACAGAAAGCATAAACAAATCAAACAGATTTCCACTACTCCTCTAAATTTCTCCTCCTGATCATCAAAGAGTCAGACACTTGAAGTGCAAGTATGAAATATGGGACATGGCTGGGATGGTTATTGGTGAATCTTATGCTAATAGGTAACAGCTCTCTGGAGAAAAAATGTACATTATTGAAAAATATATCTGAATATGACACATGTGGCCACCATTCAGCTAAGATCTGTACCATTATTCTTTTATTCATATGTCATACATTAAGGAACGAGCTAAAAAATGAAAAATTCTGATGTGTTTGTAATAAATTTAAACTGTTTTGCTTGTCAATCTTTGAATCTTCATGAATTCCTTATTAAACTACAATGACTATTTCCAGCATATCATAATAGTGCTACTTATATAGCACCTGTCAGTAGGAACTCAGCAATATAAACCTTAAAGGCTTTGATGGGAATGCAAATAAAATACCAATTTGCCAATGCAGCACTCAAGTCTGTAGTATCTGTGGAGTTCACAGGATTCTGATTAGTCTGACATTTTTTGCAGACTTCAGGAAAAGAACTATTATAAAACTTGGAAGCAAACAAAAGGCAAGCTTCCTAACCTTACTTGGCCCATTTTAGATTTATTCCTCTCCTTGCTCCAGGAAAACTTGAAAGGCATCATTCTTTAGTCTAAGATACTGTAAATCTAGATACTGTAAATTACTTGGTCAATGTACATTAAGTTTAATTTAGTCTGACCACCACTACTATTCAAAGCCCAGCAAATTGATTATGTTACTAAAAGGTGATCACATTGATACTGCCATTTAATGAACTCCATGTTTGTGCATTGCTCCTAATGCACAGTATTTTAGATCACTTAGTCAACTCCACTTTAATTGAATTTATCATCTGAAACCTTGACTTGATGCTAATGGTCCAAAAATAGCAGTCTTTCCAGAGTACTCCTGTCTATGAAATGCCATATATTGATGTTTTCTTGCAACAAACACTCGTCTTTCTTGTCTTTTTATCAGGGCCAGTTGTCAGTTATTGAGGTACAATTATAGAAAACTTGCATATAGAAAAAGATATTATTGACCTCTGCAAATTGACTGGCAACATCAAAATTTGAAAGTGGAGCTCAAGCAGACTTAATGGGATCTATGCAAATTTTCCAAACACAGGCCTGAAACTGTCATATGGTTGTTGTTATTTTAAGATACACATGATCTCCTTTTTCTGTTCTATCCCTTTTATTTTTACTAAGTGGAGGAAACATGTTTGCAAGACTAGTCTGACTTTAAAAAATGGCAATTGCATTTGCTGGGTTTCACCCTGAAGGATTATTACCAGTGTCAGTTGGTTTCATAAGCCAGGGCTGGAAAAAAAAAGTGAAAATGATGTAAGGTGACATTAAAACAGGAAAAGGGAGTATAGAAAAGACATGATTTTTGTAGATTTACAAAATCAAGGCAGCATTGTAGAAATTAGAAATGAGCAGAGAATAGTAACTGATTATGCTTTAATTTTTTTAAACGAAAGAAGAACCTAATTTAGTGTTGCATTGTAGTTCAAAAATAGCTTAGCATAATTCATAAGGTGCTGCACTTGAGTAGTGCTGAAGTTCCTCATTATGATAATGCCTTTTGATAACTTTTATTGAACATAAGCATTCCCACGATTAAATCTCTTAATAGGCACCTCTCTTCAGTACGTGTTGCCATAATTTCAAAGCTATGCTATACACATTTCTGTACTGAAACAAGATGATATCTAACACTGCTAACCAAAAATCTACTGAGAGAATAAATATATGGAGAAATAATCTAATTGACTATATGATTTCCAATTAAAAATTACCATCTTTACAAAGTTTTGGGCAAAGAAATAAGAGATTCCTCGTTGTGAATTATACTCATATAATCCAAGTGAAATAAAAAACTAAGTGCATCTTTGGAAGTTACTGAACTTTTTAAATCCCCCTTTCTTTTGCATATGCCCTGTTAATTTCAAATTCACAGGATAAATTAGCTAATTATACCTTTGGCTTCACCACCTCCCCCTCATTTGTTATGTGAGGTTTGACTTCACCCTAAATTCTAAGAAAAGTTACTGATGACTCAGAGTGTTCACACCAGTTCCCTTGTTCAAATCCTATAGGATGACAAGAAGTAGTCAAGGTGTATGCTTGGCATTGAGCTGTTTGAATCCCAGTTGAGGAACCCTAAATTAAGGAGCCCTAACTTTCTATAAGGTATTACAAGCAAATGTGCCTAATCTTTGAATGATGGGAATATTATCTTTGTCATACTGAGCAACACACAAACCCGCTCCTTGCCCTACAGGACACACTGACCTACCTTGTAATTTTCACATTCTACAAACATTAGTAAAAAGATAATATGGAACAAAGAGGATTAGTGCCTCTGTATACACAGAAATAAAAATGATGCGTGGAAAACTGTCTCCTCAAGACTTCCTATTTCAAACTCACAGAATGCATTTTCTGTTCTGCATCATGTTATTTTAATTTTAATTTTTTGCTTTTAACACTACATCTAGCATCCCCATATCAACTATAATCTCTTGAGAAAAAAGAACTTGTTCTTGTGCTGACATATGTCCTTAATGTATAAATCAGTGTCATAATCTGATTTGTGTTCAATAAATAGCTAAGAAAGAGTATTGATGATGATGACTGATTGAATAATTGATTGGTAGCAGACAACCAACAAAAAAATTTAAAAAACTTAAAATTTCTGTCAGTTTTCCAGAGGTTTTGCCCTCACAATGCCAACCCATCTGGATTTTTACTAACTCAAAGAATTTTAGATGTTTGGCATTATGTAGAACACATAACTATTCAATCCACAGAAATCTCACTCTTTAATTCATAGTTTCTGATACGATGTAGAAATAGTTTTTATCCAAGAACCTGGTCTGGTAAAACACATGCACATTTAGCTAAAAGAATTTTATGTAGAAAATATCCTTGAGAAGAGAAGAAATAGAAACTTAAAACAAAGGGAAAAATTGAGTTAAAATGAATTCTAAGCCAAAAGTCATGTTCACATTTTGGCAGCCAATAGATAAAGGCTTGATTTGCAATGTGGAAACAGAGACAGTGTTCAAAGTACATCACTGATAAAACTGCTTGGAGTACATTCTTGGTCGACATATGAAACAGGAAAGCTTCATGATCTTTAAAATACTGCTCCTAGGAACTCCAATAATATAAGAAATCCCACTGCAATTTAGATTTTTGAAAAACATATTAAATGATTTTAATAGCACATTAAGAAACAATTGGATACAGAAAAGAAAATGACATGGTTCCTTCTAATAAAATTAAATATTTTATTTTTCAAGTGAAACATGTGGCAATACCTTTCATAGTTTTATTTTTTTATATTTAAGATAAATGCTAAAAGAATATCAACAAATTTTGCAAATATCATGGATCTTATTTGTGTAATAAAATAAATGAAAGCTAAACCCAAAGTCTAAGTAAAAAAAGAAAGGTTTGTTCTTTTTGAGAAAAAAAAAAAGGAATCATTTGAGATGTAAATATCTGACAAATAATGTACAACAGCAAAGGGAATTAAAAGGGGTTTGGGGAAGATATGCACAGTTCTGGTTGTTAAGGTAATTAACCTTTTTTCAAGATCATTAAAAAATGTTTTTCTTGCACACTACTAATTTTCTTTCAGGTTACAGAGGTCATTGTTTAGCAGAACAAGAGGGGAAAAAATGAGAACTGGTATTCATCTACCCAGTGCAAAGGGACCGCAAACAAAATTAACAATCAATGTTAAATTCTTTTGTTCTGGATGTGCCTTCTTACCCTGGAATCTATTATAGGTCAGTGAGATACAACTATAAAATTTGCATCCCTTGAGGTATTCATTACAGTGAAATTATCAATGTAAAATCGTTCCTTCAGTATTTTGAATATGTCCCACTATCTCCACACTACTTAATATAAGAAGTGGTACTCTTTTTAGCATACAATTTTGCAAGAAACAATTTGTCCCAATTGCACTGCAGAGAATTTTCTTTTTGATTCTGAGTCCCGTGGAGCAGATTTCTAAAGGATAGCTATGTTAAGGACAAAAATGCTGTGCTTCAAGTACTCTTTCAAAACAGAAATGTTGAAAGGCAAAGGTGATGGAATAAATAACTGTAATACCAGTTGTGGGCCAGCACATGGTCATGCTGACCTCCTTAATTTCATAATTGCTTTAGCTTTTCATGTGTAGAAGGTTTATTTTCATGGGTACCTACTAACTTAAATACCTCTGATTTCTGTAAAAACTCTTGATAGAACTGGAGCTAAGGGCATAGCATCACATGGATCTAAAAATTATGGCTATTTCTGATTGATTGACCACATGAGGTTCCAGAAGACAAATCTAATTTACCTAGTTTCCATATTGCAGGAATTGTTTCTTTATCCAATATGAAGGCAATGCAGATAAACCACCTGCATGTGATTTTTACTAGTTCAAAGATTCTGAAAATGAAAACAACAAATAACAAAACTGATGAAAATGATGTGGAAACGTAGAATTGGTCTACATAGGCAAGAAAGATGATGATTTAGGAGGAAACATAGAAGTTTTAAAGTTAAACAAGGCTGAGTTTGAAATATCCCACATTGAAACTTACTTATTGCCTTACTTAATGAGTTTTATTCAATAGATAAATATGCACATGTATTTTTGAACAACACTCCTCATTCACAGCAAGAACTGCATGTAGCAGACCTGTAATGAGTATGTGACATATTACAAAATCAGAACATGGAGTATGACTATGAGTGTTGTGCTCATTAAAAAGATTTATTTGGATCTAGCTTACCTGTCCCTTTGCTTCTTTTGTCTCTTAATATGTCTGCCTATTGGTAAATAACAAATTATTCACTTATTTCCATTTTAAAGATTTACTTTATTTATTTATGCATACGAGAACTGAGGTGTAGGCCAGAGGTACAGGAGGATGAGAGGATTCACCAGAGACAGAGAAGGGAGCAGAACAGGTAGATCTACTGAAATACACTGCTGAGGGGAGCAATGGGCAAGACAGGAGAGGTCTGCTTTGCCATGTGGGTTAGCTCTCTGGCTGGGGTTTGAACTCATACCACAGTAGGTGGCAATAGCTGAATAGCACTGAGACTTTAGTCCCTGAGCAACCAGGGAGGTCCTTATTTTAATTTTAAATTCCAGAAAGAGAAACTGAATGTTCCATGATCTTTTCCTAAACTGGGCTGCTACGCCTGGCAAAGTTGAGCCAACAAAACACGAAATTAAGATCCCAATAGTGTGTGACCAGGGACGCTGGAAGCCCTCTGATGCTAACAAGCATGACAATGTGAACCTGCTATTTAATAATAATGGTCATTAAGCCAAGGACTAAGATTAATACAATCACTTCAAAATTCAATCTTTGCATAACTTGACTGAGCCAGTGTAACCCTGAGCTTGTGGTACTATGTTCTAACTTCATACTTAAAAAGATGTTATTGTGCAGGCCTCCCTGGTAGCCTAGGGCTAAGTCTCTGTGGTGTCACCATTATGGCCTGTGTTTGATCTCCAGCCAGGAAGCTAACCCACATATGGCACAGTAGACCTCTCCTGTCTCACTCTGCTCTCTGGTGAGAATCCTCTCACTTCCCCACTCCATACCTCTGGCTTACACTCCAGTTCTTCTACATATACACAAAAGAGGTTATCATGAATGGGTGTGATTCAGGAAATTTCCCAGGTGGTAAATTTTCCCATGGTATATACATAAAACCTCGAACTATATTATCCTTCTTGCTTTTAGAAGGGGCTCCTAAAACAGGTAGTTTTTTGTTTTGTGTTTTTTTAAAATACAGGCAAACCTGAAACGCCCTCACAGGCAGCCTGTCAGTACTTTTTAAAAAATTTATTTATTTATTTATTTATCTATACAAGCAGTGGGTGCAGTCAGAAGCACGGGAGGGTGAGAGGATTCACCAGAGCCAGAGCGGGGAGCAGAGCAGGCAGAAGGACCGAAGTACACTGCTGAGGGGAGCAGCGGGCGGCAGGAGAGGTCTGCACGCCATGTGGGACCCTCCTCCGGTGGCGGGGAGCAGCCGGGGATCGAACCGGTGCTGCAGAGGCTGTGGGCAGCTTTGCAATCCAGCGCTCAACCGCTGTGCCACCGGGGAGGCTCAACAGGTGGTTATTTTTAACAGGAGGTCAACTGCTCATTACATTTCCCATATTTCCTCCCAGAAAAAAAATCTAGATTTTTAAAACGTTCTTCATGCTGGCTCATATTTATCTAAAACATCACCTTTGGCCATTCTCTTCCACTTTAACTTCAACATTTATGTTTCACTTACACCATTTTCCCCCTTCTAGATACAGTAATTACTGAGGTCCCAACACCATACCAAAGAGCATTTGATCACTAAAAGCCAGCAAAACTGTTTCTGGCCGGGACTAAACCTGATTTTTATATTGTATTTATGATAGCTACCATTCAGAATCAACTCTCAGTGAAATGTAACAAATATCGCTTCTAATGTAACTTTCACAGCATCCTGAGAAAGGGCATGTCCTATTAATTCCACAGATAAGGAAAGAGGCTTCAGTAGGTTAGAAATTGTAAGCAATGTAAATAAAGACAGAGACAGAATTGTTTCTAGACCTTGGCCACCCTGGTGGCTTAGGGGTTCAACTTCAGCACTATTATGACTATGGTCTGAGTCCCAGCCCTGGTCTGTCACAGCAGACCTCTCCTGTCATGTCCATTGCTCCCCTCAGCAGTGTATTTTAGTAAATCTGCCTGCTCTGCTCCTCACTCTGTCTCTGGAATCCTCTCACCCTCCCCCAGCGCCGCCCATACCTCTGGCTTACATCCCAGTTCTTTTAGGCAAGAAAAAAATAAATAAATCCTAGACCCATTTAACTTTAAAATGGTTTTGTTGTGCCAAAATACACTCTTTAGTTTAATAATAATGGATAATTTAAGGACCACTTGTCATAGAAGCAACTATATTGTTATTGGCTGTGCTAATACACGAAGAATACCAAATCTGAAGCCATACAGGCTTGCATATTTTGCCCCTACCTTTCACTAATCTTAGTGTTCAAGGATGGGGTGAGAATACACACTCATACTGTTTACTGTCTTTTGTGTACTTGTCCTTCCTATGGTAACCAGTGTTTATTTTCAAATGGTATGAGAAAGGTTGTGTCCTTATATCTATGGTCATGATACACAGAAAATCTGAGAATGGTCTAAGAGTCAGGAGGTCTAAAAACAGGTGTGGTCATGGTTTGTAATTCCCTCCCATGCAGGAAAAAAAGGGATCTGTAATATTTTACACAAATATGTTAAATTTCAAGATATTTTATTTTGGTATTTTTAAATTATTTTCCTAGTATTATTACTAAAAAATATGTTTTGTTGTTGTTTGTTTTGCTACTAGTTGACTGTTTAAATGAAAGCAAAGTAAGTATAATGTTAAGATATAATTTTTCTTCCTTAAAAGACTAGGAGCAAAATTTTCAAGTATTTCACACAGTAAGAAACTTCAGAGCATTTTCAGTTTAAATAGTATGTTACAAAATGTCTTCAATGTCGATTTTTGGAAACATGTATCAATAGTCCCAGTTTATAAAAATGAATTTTTCTCTCAATAATAGTTACATCATGATATATATTAATATAGATCATAATGACACATTATAAGTTAATATTAAAATGTAGATATTTAAACATTTTTTGCATGTTTAAATGTTTAATAATTTCAGTTCACTTCTATTAATTATTTACTAGTTGGACCCCTGTTAAACTTTTATAGATAGCTTCACAAATATTTGAGGTTCCTGAAACCTCAGAATTATAATCAATGCAAAGACTCTCTTTTTTGACCAAACTCTAGTCAAGCTCTTCTGAACTCTCTTCTCAACTAGTTAGGTTGTCAGCTTGAGTTAGGTTGTCAGCTTGAGTAGCTGATGATGCTTGATAGCTGATCATTGGGTTCCTCATTCTCAACCAACCCCCAAGAGATGTCTGATCACCTTGGCTGCCATCAGCAAGAATTCCATTAGGTAAGATTAGCCAGAGCCCAAATCCCCCTTATCTGTAATGGTTCCTTTCAGTAATTTTCAATCCACAGACCCCACCCTCCTCCTTGGTTATCAAGTCCCAGTTTTCTTTGTTGTATTCAGATTTGAGCTCAATCTCTCATCATTGCAAAACCCCATTGCAATGGGTCCTACATTTGTAGCAATGGCCATGAATCAAGTCTACCTTTCTCTATTTTATCAAGAGTCATCAAATAAGTTTTTCTTTAACATGAGTATATAAAGACTCCACAAGGAATTTTCCCTTGTGTAGCTGTTTCAAATATTCAGTGAGCTAGCATAAGTCACATGGCTCAACCCAGTGCAGGGCACCTGAGAGATATTTCGGGTTTTTTTTCCTTTCTGTGAAAGTAGACTTTCAAGAAGGAAAATCACGACTGCCATCAGTCATAAACTGAACACCTATCCAGGTTTTTATTTAGCTCGTTAATTTGTGAGCAAACAAAAAAATGTTAAAATTGGTTCAAATGAAAATGTTTTAGAGGTTTCTATTCTCTAGGATAAATTAATTTGCATTTATTTTTTAAGGATTTATTTATTTATTTATACAAGAACCGGGTACAGGCCAGATGCGCGGGTGGGTGAGAGGATTCACCAGAGACAGAATGGTGAACAGAACAGGCAGACTGACGAAATACACTGCTGAGGGGAGCAGCAGGTGAGACAGGAGAGGTCTGCCACACAATGTGGGACCCTCGCTGGCTGGCCAGGATCAAACTGGCGCTGCAGAGGCTGAGGACAGCTTCACAGCGCTGTGCTCAACAGCCTGCGCCACCAAGACAGGCCAAATTAATTTGCATTTCTATGGACAGGAAATATCTGCATTATTGTCAGTTTTCTACAAGGTAGCTTACAGAGTTGTAAAGAAGATCTTCCCTGATATAAGAGACCCCCAAAGGTGCACATTGTTATATAATCAGATAACCCCAAGCGGGTAAAGAATGTCCAGTGCACCACTGAAAGGACACTCAGAAAACACACTCCAAGTCTTTCTTTTGATAATTATTATTCCATTTCCAAGACAATTTATTGACACTTGCTTTTATGTAAATGTATTAATTTTAGGATCAAATCTGTATTAATTTCCTTATCCTCACCACTAGTATATGCTCAAAAGTCTAAAAAAAATGATTGAAATAATTTATAATTGTGACTCCTACTTAGACTGCACTTTGGTTTATGCAAAAGAGCTTTCCCATGCTTCCTGTCATCCACTCAGTTATCTCACACACTGAACACTAAAAAAGCAATGGCAGTCACAACATTATTTTCAATTCAATCTAATAAATATTTAATAAGCATCTACTCCCTGAAAAAATGAGGAGGGTACTAACTCTAGTGGTTTGATTTAGATCTCTTCACATTTCCTTCCTGACGGTTCTATGAGATTTTCTTTTCTATCCTTCCTTTAACATAATTACCATGGAAACACTTGTGGAGTTATAATTCTGCTTTTTATGGGGAGTTTCTAGTCTGAGTACCAAAGGACAATATAAAAATCATAACTACCTCCCACTGGTTTATACTCCATTCTCACAATAGTCCTTTCAACAAGATTATGAGGCATTACAGATTATTCCAAGAAAAAGCACAAAGCAAAAGAATATTGAGTTCAAAGCCATGAGGCCACATACCTTTGGCGTTTATATGATCTTACTGTTGTGCTGTTTATTCTTAAGATTACTTTTCAAGTCCATGTTCTTTGTCAGCTGACTTTCCCTTCTCCTAAAGAGTCAACACATTTCTTTCCTTGGGGTTTACAACCTTAAACCTGGCTTCAAATTAGAGAAAGTGCTATCTCTCTAGCTCTCCTGTTCTTTGCTTCTCCAGTGATAAACATTTTAGGAATAAAAAGAAACTAGTATTACTGAATGTCCAGGATGGACACAGATGCTTTGAAGAAATGAGACCTCAATTTGGGTACATTGCATGGAAGAAGTAG
>NW_026555331.1:2214553-2231283 GCF_014898055.3 Talpa occidentalis | reverse complement strand
TTGCCAACATATTTTATGAAAAATCCTTTACTTAGGATTTTTCCTTTCCTGGAGCTGAGAAGCCTCGGAACACTAAACAATTCTTATCTGCTGCTGTGGAATGCCACGGAAAATCTGTGATTGGCCCCGTCAGACTGTTTCCAATTAAGAGCCTATCACAATTCACCTGTTCGGCCCGTCTCGGGCTGAGAAGACTTCAGTTTACACATTCCTTTCTATTCTTAGCTTAGCCTTGTAGTGAAACCTTTCTCTTTACTCTTTTAGTATAGTTTCTATATCTTATATATCATATCATAATAAATCAAAGCCTTCTGATACATGGAGTCAACGTTGTCGTCTCTTCCCTCATCCTGGGACCCCAGAAAACCCCTGTAATAAATGGTGACCCCGAGTGAATAAAGGGACATCGCCACAGAAGTGGCTTCTAGCCAGAAGCTGAAGAACCAGAGATCCTGAAATTGGGCAGAGTTCACAGCCGAGGCTGGCCACAGAGAGAACCTTTTGGAAAGTCTCCGAGACAAGATGTCTGGGTGTCTTCGCGGCACAGAGCAGCCTGCTGAAGCCCAGAGCACACTGTCGCAAGGTACTGTTTCCACTGCCTTTCCTGAAAATGCTGCCCTTCGTGTGAGGCAGATTCGGTTATGGCAGAGGGTGCCTACGGAGACGGAGGTTCCATTCTCTCCCTCAGAGGAGAAACTTATTGACCTCTGGCGAAAATGGGGTGATGAGGACAGCATTCCTATGCTAACGACACATTTCTATGAGTTTTTTCGGTGGGCAAAGTACCATGGATTTTTTCTCTGATGTGCTGTATGCCTTTGACTCATATGTTTGGGAATGCATGGAATTCATTATCAGAGATCTTTTCTACCGGGGACTCGGTTTTCCTTCGATCTACCAGCATTTCAGAACTCTCTTCCCAGTTTTGAAACGGAAAGCTTTAGCATATCAGTGGATTGCAAATGCACGGGGCTTGTCTCCCTTCTCGCTGGAGCTGGAAAAAGGCAAGCCTGTCCGAATCCGCTGCCTGGAAATCTCCAGCCCCCCCGAATCGGGTGGGGGGCGACGCTTTGCCCGCGGCAGAAGAGAAGTTTTTTTCTGCGACCTTGGATCCCGCCGCCGACGGCACCGCCCCCCCCTCGCTCCTCTCAGGGGGAGGTGGGTTGGCTCTGTCACCTGAACCGGGCCAAGGGCCCCGCCCCTGCCCGCCCCAGAGGAGGGGCCGGACCTGCAGCTCCTCCCGTGGGCCCGCCTCCGGCGGGGGTGGATCCATCGCCTCCAACAGAGCTTGTCAGCAGTTCCGGGACGAAAGCACCGCCCTCCGGGCTTCGCCCGCGTTGCTAGGCGACACACTCAACAGCAGCGACGATCGACGGCAGCCCGTCCCGGAGTCGGGACCTGCAGCCTCTCCCGCGGGGGTCGGTCCCTCGCCTGCCGCGCCGGTGGAGGGGGCTGGGCTTGAGAGTCTCCCAGCGGAACCGTCATCGGACCCGACCGCGGCGGCCGCCGCGGCGCCCGCGATCAGCCGGGACCCTCCCCCGAGCTTTTCGGGCTGTCCCGAGGCTGCCCCTGCGAGGGGAGCTGGGACGGGGGAAGGGGACTCAGGCTTGCCCCTCCGTGGGGGGGGTGTGGCTGGGCAGCTGAGCGCAAGCTCGGGCCGTCTGCTTGCTTTCAAACTCGGTGTTTTTCGCGGGCTGACCCGAGTCTGGTTCGGGGTTTCCCGCTGGGGGTTGGAATGCCTGACTCCCCCTGCGCGCCCTTGCGGCGTGGGGGAGGGGTTCCTGAGCCTTCTGTCTCCGGTCCCCAGCCCGCAGGGGGTGGGGGTGGTACCGAGGGGCAGAAAGTGGGAACATCTTTTGCATTTGCGATGCAGAGGCAGGAGACACAGTGCAAAGTGAGCATCGCTCATCTGCTGTGGGGACGAAGCACCCCCACATCTGGGGTGTTGTTCCCTTGGAAAGCTTTTCTTCCCCAGCTGCTGGTCTGCACCGGTTCAGCGGGCTGAAGCGTTCGTCACTCCTGCTGCCCGGATATCGGCAGCTGTGTGCCGGATTGAGAGAACACAGAGCCCGCTCCGCGGGCCGGGTCTGGGCCGTTTGGCTCGGTTCCCTGGGCCAGGGCCTCCCGGCCAGCGCCTGTTGGGTTTGGGGGCGTTGTTCCCCCTCGGGACCTGGCCCACCTTTCTGTGAGCCGGGTCTGGGGTCCCTGTTCCCTCCACGGGGGCAGGGGCCCCCGCAAACGGTGGCTGGTGGACCAGCCTGTTTGGGGCCTCAGTGGGCCATTGTCTGCTACTGCTCTTTCAAAAAAAAAAAAAAAAAAAAAAAAAAAAAAAAAATTAAATAAAAAAAAGGTTGAACGAGCTAGCAGCTCAGAAAGTTTTGCAAGCCTGTTTCAGGACCAAAAGGGACTTTTCAGCACTGTCAAAGAAGAACATCTTCAGTTTGGACTTTTTCCTGAAACTCAGCTGTTTGGACTTGAAGCAATGAACTTTCCTTGGACTGTTTTTGCATTTTCTTCTATTTTAAGATTGTTTTGGTGATGTGATGGGAATTTGGTGTTCTGCAGGTGAAGGGTTTCCCTGATGGTTCCACACCAGCATTTGATTGATCTTTTGATTGCATTTTCTTTTTAATTTACTAAAATTAAAAGGGTGAGATGTTGCCAACATATTTTATGAGAAATCCTTTACTTAGGGATTTTCCTCTCCTGAGAACTGAGAAGCCTCAGGAACGGACTGTAAACAATTCTTATCTGCTGCTGTGGAATGCAACGGGGAGAAATCTGTGATTGGCCCCGTCAGACTGTTTGCAATTAAGAGCCTATCACAATTCACCTGTTTGGCCCGTCTCGGGCTGAGAAGACTTCAGTTTACACATTCTTTTCTATTCTTGCTTAGCCTTGTAGTGAAATCCTTCTCTTTAATCTTTTAGTATAGTTTTTATATCTTATATATCATATCATAATAAATCAAAGCCTTCTGATGCATGGAGTCAACGTTGTCGTCTCTTCCCTCATCATGGACCTCAGAAAACCGCTGTAATAAAAGCTCATACTCAATGAAGGTGATTGAAAGGTTAGAAAGATAATAAATGAAAATTAGTCTGTGATTAGAGAGAGAATCAGACCAGTCACAGATAAAAATTATATTCTTGCCAGATTCAGATTAGCAACTGCTGCTTGGAATGCAATTTAACTTTATTTTGAGATTTCTATTGTAATTTATTTATTTAATAGTTGTGTAATGCTGTGGCAGGAAAGAAACAATGGAAGTGCTTGAGGTTCTCTGAAGTCTGTCCTTGCCAGCTATGCTAAGTGTTAGGCAGTCATTAGATTAATAGCATCATACAGGAAAAAATGGAGGCAGAGGCAGCTGGGAAGTGACCAGGAGGTAGTTGTGGAAATAGCTGCAGATCACTTGCTGAATCGACCCTCTTCCCTGCCATGTGCAATTGGCAGTGGTGATTACTGTGAAACTCTGAAAATTGTATAGCAGCTGTTTTGTGTAAAACTCTCTCTGAGTTGGCAACTTCTCTCTCCTTGGAATAAAACACTGTCCCTAAATTGCCCTGGGTGTTTCCCACTCTGTGGTCTTTATTGTATTCCAGTGTTTTAAGGATGTTAGTTGTGAAAGGCAGTCTAATTCTCAATCAGTGCATCTGGCACATCAAAAAAGGTAGTTGTCAAAGTTAGCAAGGTTCAGCTGACACAATGTGTAGAAAAACCCCTGGATTTTGGAGTGCCTTGGATCACTGATGAAAAGCAGGCAAGTTGAAAGGCTTCTATTCCCACCTGTCATCCACACCACAGACGTTTGCTCACAGCGAAAGCACACACTGTTGATTTAGTTCTACATATGGTGAGTTTACCTTCTGCTCCCTGGGTGGGATTAGCCTGTGTTTATTTGTATATAATACAAGTACATTGGATTTGAAACAGTGGACAGGGGGTTCTGCTGTTGTCATTAGATCAGAATTCATGTCTTGTTTTTCCTGAATATCTGTGGATAGACATTGAGTTACACTGAACTACATTGTTAACAAAAAAAAAAAGTTTTACGATTGATGTTTAAAATACTTTTTATATTAAAACCAAGGTGAACTTGATACCTTGAGAATTATGATGCTCAAGGTATCAAGACATTGCTTCCTGAACTATAGGCAGTATTAAGAGATTGTCTCAGAGTGCTGCCAGTAGCTGAATACAGCATTGGAAGAACTGCTTCAGAGTTTTCTAGAAACTTAGTATTTGGCATAACCAAATACCCACCTCTTCAGCCTAATAACTAATGGCAATAGGAGGCAACAGTGGCATGATTCAGCTTTGTAAATGTGGAGGCACATGGCCTGGAAAATGGCTTAGAGACTCCTTGTGCCTTTAGCACAACTGTGTTACTCCTACCAGAGCTAGGCTGGGATCTGCTGTGCAGGGTAACAATGGCACACTGTATTAGTCTGTGCTTCAGTTCTTTCTGGTAGGAGTGTGTAAAGTTTTTACATTCCTCCTTGGGGTTCTGTGTTAGAGAATTCAGAGTAGTTTTTCTGTTTTCCATGATCTCCATGAGCAAAGAGCTATCTAACAAATTTTGGCTTGTATTTGAGATCAGCTGCTGCCTCCAGTATTTCCTGAGAGTGATGCTGAAGATGCAGGGTCTTACAGTCAAGAGTTTTCACCTGCAGGAATCATTTTGTTTTATACTTTTTCATTTGTTTTATTTCCTTTCCTCCTCAACATATCAATGAACAGTATATAGAATGAGATTTAATATTAAAAAAACTGCAGTGAAAATCTTCAAAGTAGGATACATTATTTTATAGTGAAATAGTGAACAAATACTTAAAATTTTAAAAAACCCTTCTTTTTGATAGGTTTTTTTTTTTTTTTTGGACCACTTCTACTTTTTGATGGTGTTTTATGCCTTTTTATTGGAAGTATTAGCCTGTAATCTGTAACTCATTCTTAAAATTATGGACATTGAAACTGTCTTAAATGTTCTAAAACTGACATTGAAGTGTTTGTATAAATAAAAAAATAAAGATTTTTATTTTCAGTGCATTCTCTTCCAGCTGGCTGATTTATGTGCAATAAATAATTCTGTTTTCTTCCTTTGAGCCGGAGTCAGAAAATACCCAGGCCTTCTTTAACAATCTGAGCCAGAGTTATTTATGTTGCTCTCTCCCTTGTGACATGCCAAAGCAGTTGATGTCAAGTGGATGGTCTTTCCCCCCCCTAAATTGCATGAATGGTGCAGGGGTCAGGGCTTTTATGTTTGTAGATGTGTTTATAGAAATGTTACCCACAGGATATTTGTCAGTTACGTTTAGAGGTAATGATTCATGAAAAGCACTCGAGTGCATCAATTCATGGATGAGATCTGAAGGTGAGCTAAGGCACATGTAGCACTGTACTACCCATGTTCTGGCAGAGGGAACCAGGAGCATTAAAAAGGATCAGTGAACTTTATGAAAATAAGGTGTGCTTTAAATATCTGTACAACACTTAAGAAAATGTTTTTGGAGTCTTTCCTTAGTGTTGCAGCTCAAGCAGTGCCTTAGAGAATAGTCTTTCAGAAACATTCTGTTGGAGTGTGGAGGCTGTATTCAGATGATGAGGAATGTGGAGTGGGATGGTCTGTAAAAACAAGTTCTTTATGGGTGTTTAAGTGCATTGGTAAAAAGGAAATTTGGTCTAAGTGCATTGGTAAAAATAAATTTGGTCTAAGCTACAGTAAATCTAAATTTTGGGCAGATTTGTGTATAATTTTAATGTTGAGAGTATGCTGAAGAGTTTGGAGGTGTTGAGCTCTGGCCACAGGGATAGCCCTTTGGTAAGAAGAGAAAGCATTGTGGAAGGTGTTTGTACTCATTTTGGGTATTTGTTCTGGGATACCTCTTACACTGGAGGTGTGGGGAGACCCAGCACTTCTGGGGAGAGAGAACCTGTGGTGCTGGCTGATAGCAGCTGACCACGAGGCAGCGTGTGCCCAGCTGGCCAAGGAGGCCAGTGGGAGCCTGGCTTGTATCAGAAATGGTGTGGCCAGCAGGACCAGGGCAGTCACTGTGCAATGGTGAGGCCACCCCTTGAGTCCTGTGTTCAGTCTTAGGCCCCTCAAGACAAGAAGGACATCGAGGAGCTGGAGCCTGTCCAGGGGAGGCCAAGGAGCTGAGGAAAGGGCTGGAGCAAAGTCTTAAGAGGAGCAGCTGAGGGGCTCAGCCCGGAGAAGAGGAGGCTCAGGGACCCTTCTGGCTCTCCACAACTCCCTGACAGGAGGCTGTGGCCGGGTGGGGTTGGTCTCTTCTCCCAGGTAATGAGTGCTAGGAGGAGAGGAAATGGCCACAAGTTGCAACAAGGAAAGTTTAGATTGGATGTTGAGAAATGTTCTTTCCCTGAAAGGAGTGTCCAGCGTTGGAACAGGCTGCCGAGGGACACGGTGGAGTGACCCTCCCTGGAAGCATTTAGAAAGCACGTGGATGTGGTGGTTTTGGGACGTGGTTTAGTGGTGCACTATGCAATGTTAGATTGACAGCTGGACTTGATGCTTTTGGAGGTTTTCCTACCCTAATGGTTCTGTGATTCCGTCTTGCTGAGCCTCCTCAGATAGCACTGGTATTTTTTATTTTATTACGAGCAGGTTTTAAAACAAGCAGTGGCAGGAGTTGGCATGAGGATTAATAGAACAGTGACATTTCTGTTAACTTTGCATTGATCCTACAGAAGGAGGAACACAAAAGATATTGCATATTGATTAATATTCATTAGATTGAATTCAGTACTTTTGCCCATTCTTGGTATTTATGCTGAGCTTGCCTGTCTGTCTCTAAAGCGGAGGGAATCTCTTTGCTTATTCATAATTATATATTTTTTATTTTAATAACAATATAAATTCACTTGTAGAATGTAAACCATAATTATATCTTTTGCTTCTTTTAAATGTAGGTTACAACATTAGTGAACTGTCCACAGAATCCTTCCAGTAAGAAAAGGGCCGTTCCAAGAGAGCTCGTGTCTTGCTTGCTTCTGTGGAAGAAGCCACTTGGAATCTGTTGGACAAGGGAGAAAAAATTGCCAAGGAAGCAGTTGTGTTTAAAGAGGAGCTTCATGCAGCGCTCACCGATGTGCGGAAAGAGAGTAAGTACATGGCAAACAGTTCAGGCACCACGAGGAGCTGGTTTAACCATGCTGGTGTCAAAGTGAAGCTAGGATATCTGTGGGAAAGGTGTTGTGATATGCAAATGTCTGGACTTGGAGTAGTCTGATTGCATATTCTGGGATACCACCTATTAGGTTAAGTGTGCAAGCTGGGCCCCACTGGGAAAAAATACATGTATCAGTGCAAGTTTTTTGTTTGGAATGTAGTTTTTTTTCTTTTCATGAGGACAGGATGCCTCTTGATCATTTTAGTGGCTGTTAAGCACGACTAAAAGTTAATGTATATTTTAACTTCTTGTAAAGAACTGTTTACCTGAATCTTGGATTAAGGCCTTTTAAATCTTCCCTCTTTTGTGCATTAGTAAGGATTTCAGTTGGGAAGGTACAACAGTCCAGTGTGGAGGTATGTTTTGAGAGTAGGAGGATGGATCCTTTAACCTACCATAGGAGACATCCCCTCCTGACAGAGCAGCTCCTCTCGGGTGAGTTGTGTCATATTCTGTGTCCTCCTGACTTAGTCTCTCAGTTTTGAACCTAATTCCCAGAACTGGGCTAGTTTTTGTGATCTGCAGAGAATGTTGTAGCCATTTTCTTGCGGACTCTCTGCTGTTTTCTTGAGTTTTGCTTTTCCCCATGGAAACTGGGAATGTTTGGGTGAGCATGAAGGCCATGAGTCACATGACCAACATTCTAAATGTGTTCCTGCAGAAATCACAAATAAAGTTCATTTATGTTTTAATTATATCATCCTGCCCTTACTAAAGTTGGAACTTAATCAGGCTTTTCTATCAATTAAAATTTATTTTATTTGTTCATCTTGCACGTGCAGCTGGGGTGGTTTCTGAGTCTCTGCTGCTGTTCAGGGCAGTGATTACTTGCTTTTGGCTTCCTCTGAATCTAGAGATGGCTGTGGTTTAGAGTTTGATCTATGCAGATGGTGTCTGAGATACCTTAAGGTCCTTTGTGATTAAAAGCGTTATGACCAGCAAGTATCACAGTTATCTGTCACACTGAGCTGCTGAGGCTCTTGCAAAATCATTCATTTTGGAGTACTCTTAAAATGTTAGCCCATCCATTCTAGGCTGATAACACAAGGTAAGAATGAAATATATAGTTTTATATTGATTTTTATACATAGAGAAATTGAAAATGTGAAATATTTTTTATTACCTATTGATTCGCAGCCAAGACCAGAGGTAAACTACAAAAATAAATAACACATAAAGTAGATTATATATACCTCCTACATTTTAAAAGAAAGTTAAGTCCATGTTATCACCTATCATTATGCAGTGATGAAGTGAGTGGTTGCAGCCAATCTCCCTTCAAGGATTTGCCAAACTGCTCAGGTTAGTTTTAAGAAATGGTTGAAACAAATGTTGAAAAGGTGGCAGTTTCTTAATTTTGCAGATATTTATAACCTTTGAAGCTGTGTGCTATTTTTAATTTGTGGTATGCCACGTCATATGTAACTTGGGGTTCTTACTCAGGCCACATTGTGCTGCTGTTAAATGTCTCCTGTTTTTTACTTCAGGCTCTTTGAGGGGATGTGGATCATCAGCCACGGCTGTATGCAGTGCCTGCCATGCATGTCACAGCAAACAGTATTGAATTGTGTGGCTGTGGTGACTGGCAGGGACTTTTATTTATGCAATCTTAAATTAATTAGGAAGTTTTGCACGTGGCTACAGCTTGTATTTCCTGGATAATGGAATTTTGAAGAAATGCTTTAGATAATTTCACTCACAGCAACCAAACTCAGATTTGCACATTGAGTTCTGTAAAGAATAAATTCTGTCTCACCTCCTCTTGTGTTTTACCTTATGTCACCTGCTGAACTTGTTCAGCTGGGGATGCATCATGAGCATTAAACACTTATTCATTTTGAGTGTCAATTGCCAGTGTGAAAACCCCTTCATTACTTTTGGAGCTCATTAATTTGGGGCTCCTTTTAAAGGAGTGATTGACTTTTTTCAATCTGCTTCTGATATTCCTATTTACAATAATACTTTGGAGAATAAAGGAGCAAATGAATGGGATAAAAATGAAGAGTGGAGGTAACCTTTGGTGGATCTAACTCATCTGTGTGTAATTCACAGCCTTCAGAAATCATGATGTCATGGATGTGGCTTCACTGACTGCAGCTTGCTCTTGGCACTGTCAGTAGATGAGATTTTGGAGTCTCAAATTCAGAATTCTATAGTAACACCTCTGAAAGAAGGTGTTACTATAATGGATGACAGATATGTTACCTGGATAAACACAGTGTCTGCTTCCTTTGACATCTGCAAAGTTTTATCAAAGATTTATAGGCTTGAAGACAGTAATTTAAATAGATGTTCTCTGCATTTTTCTTTGTTTTCTCTCAATAAAGTACTTTTAAGGCCTGCCCACATCTTGATAACATCTTCTTCTGGAACTCTGCTAAATGGGTCAGCAGGAAGGTTTGTGGGTGGTGGACTGTATGCATCATCCAGAAATCCACTGGCCTAGTAACTGAAGTACTGCCATGATTTCTGTTGATCTGATTTAGTGAAGCTTTGTTAGAGGCGACTTATGTCCACAGTTTTGTTCTAAAGTAGTGTAATAAACCCCAAAGTAAGTGTATTGAAAAACTCTCACTGGGAGATTTCATGTGCGTGCAGCATTTCAAAAGATTGTCTTCTAATTCAATGTTCTGTGGAATACCCGAGCCCTATGCAACGAGTGTAAGGAGCATTGTTCAACCCTGAATGCTTCTGACACTAAATATCAGTCTCAAATTCATGTCCTGATTCTGAGATTGAATCAGTTTTAAGGCAGCAGTGATGCTGTTCATGTGGTGAAATGTTGCTGTAGAAGTCTGAATTGGAGTCTAACGTTATCCTTAGGATGATCAGTTTTTGCATTTATGTGAAGGTGTGATGACTTACAGTTCTCACACAGTTGCATGGGCATAACTGAAATGTTTGGTATTTACTGCCATTGCTGACTGACTATATATAGTCAGAAACACAACAGTTGTTGTCTGCCTTGTTTCTATCTATTGCAGTGTCAGTGTTTCTTGTGTTTAGCTGTTATCATGCTCAAGTGTGTTCCCAGATAAACCTGTCATCACACAGAGCAGTGAATTGAAAGCAAGTTACTTGCTGGAGTTACATTTTGAGCCTTAAGTTACTCTTTAAAAGGAAATCTAACAAATACTTTGATGTTTTGAATGGCCATATTTAATGTCTTTTGATACTAAGCAGGGGAGGCAAGAGTTTGATGGCATGGAAGACGCTCCCATTCACTGGCATGAAATGGGTGCTTACTTAGAAGGGCATTTACTAAAGCAAGGGTAGAGGGATCTTTTGTATTATACTGTGTTCTTGTTTGTCCCTCCTCTCATGTTAAAAGTAAACTTAACTTTCTCATTCTACATGAAGAGGCACGTGACTGTATTCTGCATTTAAGGGATTTCTGTTCTGGGAGGCAGAACTTAAATGGCTTAAAATTATCTGTGCTGCACACTCCTTTCATCAAACCCAGTACAGATCCCCTGCAGAATAGCTTTTGACATCAGCATCACTGGATCAGGTGCCCCTGAGTGGGAAAGGGAGAATGAGGAGGTGGGTGTAAGGCATGATGGGATGTGTGGTGGCTCTGGTTACATGATAGGAAGAAATTGTTGTGATGTGGAAGTGGAACTTCCTGATATGCAGTGGTGAAATAGTTGCTATGCAACAGAATCCAGTGGTATCTGAGTGGGATAAGAGGCTGTGTGGCGGGAGAGAAATGTCCTGTAACAGCTCCAGAGAGCTATTGTGAGAATCTGAGTTATGACAGTGTTGAAAATTAGGAACATGCAGGAGGTATCGATCTGCTGTGCCCTGACACTGATAGTGTCACTTCAGCTGGCTGGCTGAAGCAGAATCCTTTTATTTGCTGTAGCAGATGGAGATGGTATTTGTAGGAACAGAACAGGTGATAGTACTGGTGACTTGTGTTGTTTAATCTTGTTTTAGAAAGGGTAGGTTGTTTTGTGCTGTGATGTGACCTTGACTCCCAAGCTTCTCTGGTCCTTATTCTGCTTAGTGTGTTAGTTCATGCCTGCAGAATTTGAGGCTGCATGTACTAGTGTCAGTAAGAGCCGATGAGTGTGGTGTTACTGGTGAGACCCTGTGTGGAATACTGTGTTCAGCTCTGGGGCCCTCAGCATAAGAAGGATATGGACCTGTGGGAGCCAGTCCAGAGGAGGCTGCGAAGATGCTCAGCAGAATTGAGCACCTCTCCTGTTAAGGCAGGCTGAGAGAGCTGGGCTTGTTCAGGCTGAGGAGAAGGCTCTGGAGAGACATGACTGGAGCCTCTCAGAACCCAGGGGGGATGTACGAGAGGTCTGGAGAGGGACTTTCTACAAGTGGGAAAGGCTTTAAATTGACAGAGGCTGTTTTAGATTAGATGCTAGGAAGAAATTCTTCACCATGAAAATGCTGAGGCCCTGGCCCAGAGGAGCTGTGGCTGCCCCATCCCTGGAGGTGTCCAGGGCCAGGTTGGATGGGGCTTGCAGCAACCTGGGCTAGTGGAAGGTGGCCCTGCCCATGGCAGGGGATTGGAACTCGATAATCTTTTAGGTCCCTTCCAACCCTAAGCACTCTAGGATTCTGTATTATAAACCATTGTGGGTTTTTTCTTGTTGTTTGTAGTTCTCTCAGGTTTGAGACTGAAATGTTGGAAGTTCTTTCCACTAACTTTGGTATGTCTTTCCCCCCCCCTTAGTAAATGGGCTCCTATTGTCAACTGTGTTTCTCTGTACTGTAAAGCCATCAGCCTCTAACAGTGCAGTTCAGGAGTAGGTGACAGGACTTTCTTGGCAACAGTACCTCCTTGTGGGAGGACACAAGAAAGGCATGAAATTCACTGCCCTCCATGTGCATTTCTCACTGCTGCAGTTAAAATTTAATAATGGGATGAGAAAGCCAGTTTGTAATTACAAATAGAAGAGAGGAAATGTGATACTTGGATGGGATTTCAAAAGGAGAACGAAAATCTATTCAAATCAATAAAAGAAGAAAGCTTTTGTTGGTCTTCCTAAGGCAGTGAGGAGTACTTGGCTGTTGCCAGTGTGATGCTGAGCACTCTCTCTGAGGGTGCTCACTGCCTGCAGTTGGTGGCGTTGTTGCAGTGTCTGTACAGACACAGCCTGGCAAGAGCTGTCAGCCAATTGCTAGCAGGCTCACAGTTCACTTGTTTTTGAAGGAATTTTCATGTAAGTTTTTGGATATTTTTGGTGCTGGATAAAGTGTGTGAATTCTCTAACTATTTAAAAAATTACCTGTGGCTGAGCAGTGTTTTTTACATTTCCCTGTGCCTGAGCAGATTTTTGTAGGCATGTGTAAGTAACAGTCATTTGCCTCAGCAGTAGCTGTCAGTAGCTGATCAGTTGATGGTAGAACAACATTTACTTTGGGAGTCATCTTATCTGGATGTGTTGAACAGTCTTGGAAATATCTGCCTGACAGTAATTGTGCAGTTATGATAGATCCTGGCTTTGGTTCTTTGAATTACTTTTTGTTTGGTTGTCTAAAAGAATTGAAATACTTTGATGCTGCTGTCTGTCTGAATTCCTATTTGTGCCACTAAATGGACATTTTTTGCGTTTTATTGTTTGTGACAAATGTAATTGTGGAAGAATATCCAGTTGATGGGAATTAAAATAAAAATAGAGTAAGTGGCATCAGATTGTCATGCTGTCTACTGCAATTTAAGAAAGTTTCAACATTGTGTTTGTTGTTGGAGCTGTCATTTTCTGCTGTTTGTACTTGTAGCTCCTATCTGTCTAGCCTGCATCTCATGGCTCTGTTTTAGGGTTATGATTTTATGTGTTCATCTGGCCATCCCAGCTTATGTCATGCTCATTTCTAAGGGCTTGGTTGTATTCAGACCCTTCTGACTTGTTTGCTCACAGAATTGCAAAATGTTGAGGGGTGGAAGGGACCTCTGAGGGTCGTTTGGTCCAGTGCCCCAGGTCAGTCAGGGCCAGCAGTCTGCCCAGGACCATGTCCACTCAGGTTTTTAACGTCTCCCAGGATGGAGACTCCACAGCCTTCCTGGTTGGACTGTGCCACTGCTAAGTCACTCTTGCAGGGAAAAAATATTTTCTGATTCTTACATGGAATCTCCTGTGTGTCAGTTTGTGCCCATTGCTTCTCCCCCTGTTGCTGGGCACCACTGAGAGCAGTCCGTCTCCATCTCCTTTTCAGCTCCCTTCAGGAATTTATGATGTTTATCACTGTGGTCCTTATTGTTGAATTTCATTTACCAAACTCCACATTGGAGAGCAGTATATTGTTGCCTGCTGGCAGTCACTAGCTCCATGGCACAGATTTCCCTTTATGTCAGTCAGATGTTTGAGTGCATGAGGTTTTCATTCCATTAACTTATATTTGTAATGAGATGAGCAATATTTGATTCCCTTCTGTGACCAGGAATTACGTAATAGCAAGGACACCAAAGTACACAGTAATATAACAAGTAGTGACTAGAAAAGTTTAACAAAGCTGCTGGCTTTATTGTGTACAGTTGAGAGTAATAGTGTGAAGGCCAATGGAATTATTTCAGAATTAAGTGATGCTGTAGAAGAGAAAGGGAAAGAGAATGGAAGATGTGGAACATTGACCTGCATGATCTGGAACCATTGACCTTCACGTCAAGGCGTTAGGGCAAGAAAGAGATACCAGATTTATTGGCATTGCTTGTGACTTGCCAAATAACTGACAGAGCTTGAGTGATTTCCTTTCCTCTGGGTGTTGTGATCCGGCCTAAGGAAATGCGTCTCGTTTTGCAGGTCAGGCCCTGCAGGTGTCAGCAGAGGCGTTCCACCAGCGATCCCTGCTCCCTGCCCCCGGAGGCAGGCTGTTGTCCCAGCCGCCCGGTCCCTGCTGGCCGCGGTCACCAGGCTCCTCGTTCTGGCCGACATGGTGGACGTGGCCTATCTGCTGCAGCACCTGACTGTGGTGAGTGATGCTGTGCTCTCCTCAGGCCTCCTCTAGCCACAGCTGTGTCCTGCTCAGGGCTCTCCGGGCATGGAAAGCTCTTTCTGTACTTGAGCCTTGTAGGTCTCATGCACAAACACCTGGGCAGCTGGGCAAGTGCAGATTCTGGATGAGATTTGTGAATGGACCAGAAAAACTCATCTACTTGCAGCTCAGCGTATTTGATCTATTTTTCCTTCCTTTTTTTCCACTAGTACTTTCAGTAATTTATAAGAAACTGATAAAACCACAATTTCTGTTGACTTCCTGATATTTCAGGGCAGAGGTGAATAATCAGTGCCACCTCTCATATGCCTCATGCCACGAGAGAACACAGTGACTTAGAGGACCATGTTGAAGCAAGTTCAGTTGGTGAAGATGAGAGAATGAAAGTTTGGCTCCAATCAGACTAGGAAAAGTACTTCATAGTAAAACAATGTTGTGTGAGTTTCAATACTAGGCTTGAAAAATCTGACACTGACAACTGCTGGAGATGTACCACAGGCAAATAACACTGACTTGCAGAAGCTTCTGTGTTGTTCTGAATGTTTAAATGTGTCAGCTGTAATAGGAATGGCCTATGTCTTTGCACTGTTTATGGAAAATGTTCTTAAATTATGATATTTTTCATGGTAATCTATTACATTTTAATGTTTATTTTCATAATCCCAGATGCTGTCTTCTGAAATGTATTTGAGTATGTTTTACATGAGAGAGATAAAATTAGATAGTTTTCCTTACTAAGTTTCAGTATTTCTAAATGGCTGTGTAATCGACTTCATGTTTTCCATCTGAAAATGAAAACAAAAAGTAACTGAAAATGTTGAAAGAAAGCAGAGTATCATTCAGGAACACTCCACTGCAAAGGGCCATTAAATTGTCATCTTCTTCCATATTTCCTCTTAATAGGAGGGAGAACTGAATTTGTAAATGAACCCTTAGAATAAATTAGGTTGGTAAAACACTCCCAGTAAGCCATTGCAAAAAGATTCACCCTAGTTGTTAGAGGAGAGGGGTTACATTTTGCATATCTATTGAGTCTCTGCTCTGGCTGTTGAACTTGCCAACAGTGGTATTAGCTGTAATAGTGTCTTTATGTTGACATCTAATTAGGAAATTGACTTAATGTAATTTCAACATATGCTATTGACATCCCTCAGTTTCTAACACTTTTGGTCACAGCTAACTGAGCCAGATTTAAAGGCAATTAAATATTTTAATGAATTTCGACATGGCTCTATTCTAAGTATTTAACTGTAATCATTGTACTTTAAAACTCCTTAGGAATTCAGTTTTTCTGCAACATGGACTTGCTCCCACAAAAAGACATTGTATTCACACAGTGTCAAAGCAGACCTTGTCTTTGCTGTATCAGCTGTAATATTCTTGGGTTTTTCAAGTTCATATGCCATGAAAATCAACTCCCTAAAAGTCTTCAGCTGTTTTTCTTTGCACTTGTTCTAAAACCTTAATACTTCTACCATATTACCCTGTTCTTCAGACATGGTGTTACAGCTGTTATCATTTAAGAGATGGGAAATTTCATTGCTCTTTATTTCCATGTCTCTGAGCACTGTAATTTTATGGGGTTTCATAATTGATTTGAAAAAATTAAAAAAGAGTAATAGTATAATAAAAGACATAAAAATGATAAAAATCTAATCAAGGACCTTTTCTTTATTTGCATGTATAAAATGAAAGAAGTTGGTTTCAGCATCATGGAAGAACTCTCTACACTATTAGTGAGATCTTGCTCAATATGAAAGTATATAATGGGGAATTTCCTATTCAAATATCTAATATTTTCCAACTCATTTATCAAAGAATGCTGAACGTTTTAGTCTTGGCCACCACTAAAATGTAATTCCAACACTGATGTTTAAAACTACAGGTTTTTGTACTGACAGAATACACTCTGGATCATTAAACTTTAATTTCCTCAGTAACCGGGAATAAAAATAGAAAGAAAACAAAGACAATGTGACTGGCTGTCGTAGAAAGCTCATCTGCTGTTTACCTGTCACATCTGCCTGTTGATGTCTATCTAGGAAAAAAGGAGGAACCTCAGCTGTCTGCTTCCAGTTTAGTAGTCTCTAACAATATTGTTTTCTGTACTTCTGCTTAGACTTAGGACTGTTTTTTGAATTCTGTGTAATAGAGTCTTCATATTAAACAGCGGGTAATTCTGAAAATACAGAGTATTTTCATCACAAAAATACTGAAATGTGACTTTTCAAAACTAGAAGTAAACAGGTAAGTTTGAAAGGGTTTGGTATCCTGGGAGGAATTTAAACTGAATGTTCAGAAACCCAGCTTTGTGAACAGGAAATTAGCTTTTTTATAAGTTTTGCTAATTAAAGTGGAGAGAATTTTGGCTGTTTAATGAATGTCCAGCAAGCAAAAAGTGCATAAATGTGTGTGTAAATAATGCTTACTAGATGCCAGTAAACTGTCAAGCCCTCAGTGACTGGTTACATTCTGGCACAGAACACTTCTAGCCAGTTGTGGAATTCACAATCTGTAAGACTCTGAGGGAGCAGTGCAAACAGAAGATCCTTTCAGAGTTCATTGAAAAAATAAGTACATCACACC